>NC_133487.1:4549194-4565866 GCF_025370935.1 Choristoneura fumiferana | reverse complement strand
CATGAAAATCAGTTTACTTCTAAATAGCCAGCAATAATTCAAAAAGTTTTAAATAGCTTTGTGGGTAGCCATCGTCAAAACACGCCTAGTGTATAATTTTTCTTAGAAAATATTTGTTGAATATTGCAATTATTACGGTTCGCAAAATGAATTGTTAAGTTTTTATTAAAGCGTTTTTTCATTTCACCTTTCAAGTTTGATTCGAAATGTTGAAGGCGTGGTTCTGCATAGGTACCTTTCTTTTTCTTTCTTTTCTTTCTTTTTCTTTTTTATTATTTTAATTCTTATTATTTTTTTGACTATTACAGAATAGTTGATATGCATTAAATAAATCACTATTTTTTTTTTGTGATTTAAGGCATTTATTTTTGTAGAATTAAGAAACAAGAGGCCGCTCCCAACAGAAGCTATTTGAGGTCTATTTGGCAGGCCTATGTAAAAAAGGACGTCCTAGGGCTGATATGATGATGTAATGATTAACAAGTAAAAGAGAAAAAAGTCACTTCTCGAAAACATATATATAATAATAATATATTTCTTTATTAGGAATTAATCTCATTATTACATTTTCATTACAATATTACATATTCTAACATATTTACACCTTTACCTTAGCAGCTGAGCCGAACTTCCAACATTCACACTAAATGTAAATGTAGAAGAACGGAACCTAAAAATACGTAAATAAGAGATTCATTCTCGACACTGTGTTATTGACTTTCGGATGGCAAAATAATTATCATGCTCTAGCCCGTCAGAATGAATGATTCTCACTCGCGAATGAATGAAATACTAGAAAGAATGACTCAGCGTGCGGTATTTTAACAATAACATATTTTTCATTGAAAGAACTGGCCAGTAATTTGTCATTTTTTGCATAGTGAGTGTGATGATTATTTAGTCTCATAATGCTTTAGACGTCAATAGTAGATTATGTCGTGGCCTGGAAGTAGGCAATTGCTGCTGAGTATGAGTATTAAACGGACGAGCTTGCGAGTCCGTTTAACTAATACGAAGCCAGCAATTGCTATTCCAGCCAACTAATATAATAAGCTTTCTCAAAAATGGTGAATAGTTCTGAAATAGAATAAACTTTTCTTCAAAAATAATTGTAAAATTAATTTTATTCCACTATTTTTCTCATGCTTTCCCGCCTTTTTTTCATTAAAAATAAATGCAGGTGTATTTTTCCACCGAAACACCACAAGCTATTTCAGACCCAATAGAAAAAGTCCGGAGTTCCAACAAAATATCTGATACCGGCCATTAAACTTGGCTGTATACGACTTGTGCCAATATTCCATGGCCTTTTCACTTTAAAAAAAAATGTGATTGATTGCAGGCGCGCTTCATTATTGTCGAGCTAGCGCGCCTGCAACCTTTATAACTTTTTAATTTGTCGCTGACCATAAACTATGCACTTCACCTTCTGATTTGAAAAGAGAAATGTCAACTTTTACGGTCATTTTTGAGAAAAGAAATTTTCAAATAGATTATCAGTGAAGGGCATAATAAAGTACTCGTATGTGGCGTATTGGTGTGCTCTTGGGTACAAAAATGACGCCATTTCATAGAATGTCTTAACTTCTATTATTTTTAATCTGGAAAGGCTCCAAAAGGTTACTTTACTGTTTATTTTTACGCGTTTAGAAAAAAGTAATTTTAGACTTGACCGGGCTGACCACCATGAACTTACCGTGCGCGTGTTTGAATATCCTTAGCTCTAAAACACTGGATAAAGCATTTATTTTGGCAAGTAGAATGTAATGAATGAATGTATGTAGCTGGACATCTGGGATAACAAATAGGCTACGTTTAATCCCGATATTCTCACCGTATCCGTATAAACACCCCAAATCTTACCCACTGAATTTAGAAACATGAAATTTTACATGGGGTTTCATCAACCACAATGTAATTTTTGGGGATTTCCTATGAGAATTCTGCCGGTAAAGACAACTACCAAATAATTTTATAACTTCTCAATCAATAACACAATAAACGACATCATTGGTATGATTTGTACCATGTAACGGAAAACATGAAACTCTACAATTTGATATGATACTTAATCGATCTTCTTGCTCTTAACTATTTCTTACAAACGGCTTAAAAAGTATGAATGTGGTATTAATTAGTCAGCCTAGAATTAAACAAAGCTCTTTGTCTTCCATCAATAACGAAATAGTTTTATGTTTTCAATTCACACATTAATTTACCAATTAGAAACCACAGATACACATTTCAACAGATATCACAAGTGCACTAAGCATGGATTATTATCAAAATAGTAAACCGAGTAAGGCGATACTTAGCTATAATTGCTCTTCATAATTTTATTCTTCTATATAGGTAGGTATCTATTTCCCGTCTAAACATTGGTAAAGTGAAGTGATTCACAAAATTGTTTATAACTTGCAATAATAAAGGGTAGAGTCAGTGTTACATAATCATATTAAATTTAATCATTTATACAAATAAGTGAATGCGATCGCGAGGGTTCCCCTTGTTTATGCATTTTGTTTTTATGTCATAATTCTATTTTGCTTAATCTGTTTACGCATAATAGTATTTATGCCGAAACTGTTTAAACCAATGTAAGCCGAATGGGCTTTACGCATAATTTGTGATTTCCTAACATTGTTTAGGACCAAAATTACTTACGCATAAATTAGTTACGCAGAAAGCTACTTTCGCATACTTGATGTAACTTTGCCAATATAATAAAATGAGTATCCTTTAATATTACAACCGAAATGATGAAAGTAGTAACTGGCTGGTAGATTTTTTATAAAGCGGGGATATGACTGTGACAAAGTCGACGAAGCCCCACTTTCGCGGGTCTTCTATTTTTAATCTGAGGGACATAAGGTAACTAACGAACCTATCCAGGTTAAAACGGGGGTAGATTATGTTTGTTTTTTAATGCGACGGCTCCGCCCCTCGAACCCCGTGCCCGTGCCTCTTTTACTGGTGGCTGTTCATTCCGTTACAAATACAATTCTAACCTAATCTAATAACCTATTTTTCTAGTCATAAATAGTAATTAGGTAATTTATTTTCAGGCATAGATTTGGACAGGATTTCGGCCTATCAAAATTCGGCTAAATTACATATATATTTATATTTATTTATAATTTCACAAAACTTAATCTATCCTTACAGGTAAATATGCCCAATTCGATAGACAAGTTAGATAATCTTGAAATAGCTAGCCGCACAATTTGTCTATAATTTACATAGGTAATAAATTATTTATGTCATTAAAAATAAATATTACTTATTGTCGAGCTTTTTAATTTCTCGCTGACCATAAACTATGCACTTAGCCTTCTGATATGTAAGGAATAATGTAGACTTTTACGGACATTTTGAGAAAAAAAATATTGGCAGACTATTAAAAATAGTTGTCACTTATACATTTTTTAATATCAACTTTTAATGATCTTAACTGTCATATTTTCATTAAAATAAAATCAAAGCATTTTCAAGTGTCGAGCTTTTAATACTGCTTTACACACTTTCTGTTAATCATATTTTTATTAATGTCGATGAACGATGTCGGTGCGCACTGTTACCTGCTATTAAAATTCTTAAAGAACCATTTTTAATTACCTTTCGTCGGAGGACAGCCATTTTTATTAATTACCCGCCAATCGACATGTTCGGCTAGTGTTGTCATACACTCGTGGCTTTTTGTCGCCATAAATTTTATTGGCGTGCCAATTTCGTAAGGTTAATGTTGCCAGTGGAAACAAACTTGGGCATGATCAGCTGTGCTCTCGTTAATTAACTGTATTTAAGCGAAATAGTACTTTTTTCATAATGTCAGGATGCTCAGAAAAGTGTAATGATTTCGTTGTTATTTTAACGTGCTTATAGTTATTGTAGTGTAGTATAGATTAATTGCCCAATTATCTACCTTAGACACATGCAAAGGTTATGTAAAATTTGTACTAAGTATTATTCTTTTGATAATTCTTTAAGGAGGTAATTAAGTGGTGTTTTTTTATTTATTTTGATCTTGAGTTTTTCAGATATTTACAATGGGGTACCTACAACCTACACGGTTTTTTTTGTTTTTGATTACCCGCCCACTTGATTTAAATTTTATTTTCAGTAAAAAAAATATAGACACTTGCCACTGAATATCGTGATTGCAATGAGGGCTATCGCGAATGAATTCGCCACTAGAGGCGCTAGTGTAGCGTGAGGTCTCCGAAATGTCAAATGTCATAGTTTTTGGGTGAGCTACGCGGGTTTATTTATAATTAGAATAATTTTGTGAATATTTTGCAATATCTGAAATTAATTATGGCAAACATGCGTGCCGGGGCAATGAATGTCTGTGTTTTGAGACAGTTTTGTCTTTCGGAAACCTTTTTCCTTCCTTTTTTCCGAACAAAACGGGGACTATGCAACACTGTGGCATGCTCGATATTTTTATGGTACGGTTTTAAGGTGTATTAAATATGATTTTAATCTAAACTTTGTTTTCACGCCCGTAATAACAGACTTTGAAAGCCATACTTAAAAACCTCACGCAACAGTGCGCCATCTAGTGAGACGAAAAACGATAGCCCTCATTAAAGTCATATTGTTAATGTTATACCTACTGCCGTCTTAAGGCAAAAGGCGGTATCCAAAAAAAAAAAGAGTTAGTTATACCATCTGATGCTGTATTACTTAATGTAAATACATAAAAGTATAAATAAGCCAAAAGGGATTTTTTAGATACCGCCTTTTGCGTTAAGAGGGCAGTAGATATATTACTTACCAACTGGAAGCTGTTACTTACACGAATAAAGTTATTTGTATTTGTATTTGTATTTGTAATATTTGTAATTTACTAACGAGTAAAACGCAAAGATAAAAAAATATATATTCTAATTTTAAAAACGAACTGGATTCCAACAGAAAAAAAAAACAATTTCATAACGCACGAAGCAAGTAATTGTAATTTTACGAACAAAGTAATTGTAATTATTTTTTTACCTAAATTGCAGCCATTATTGCCATGTAATGATAATTATGATTATGATAATTATTGCGCTTAAGTGCGGCATTAAAGAGTGTTTCAAGTCAACTAACGTTGTTACGGGAGAAAGTCTGTTTTTTTACATGCTTTTATTTAACTTGCAATGTATGTAACTACGTATGTAGGTATGCGGGTCAAATCTTGCAAGTTGAATTTGACCCATTTCCAGTGATCGGATTGACATGAAATTTGGCATACTTATGTAAATCCGGTGACAATGCAATAATATAGTAGTGACATCCTGGTGGTCCAGGCAGGATCGTCTCTGCAGGACGGAATCCTCAACGGTTTATGGCATCGACTTGAAATTTGGTACGGAAAAAAGTATAGCCTGCGTAAAAAGTATTGTACTAAAAATTAAATTTTTAACAAAAAATATATTTATGTTATGTGAAATGTCATTTCGAAGTTGTAGGTATGCATAAGTACGTTTTTGTAATAGTAATGTAGACTACTTAGCCAGTAGGTAGTGTATTATTAGGTTAGAAATGTTTTTTATTAAAATAATTTTCCTCGGTTCTGCTTAGTTTTGTGACTCTCATACTTAAAGTATTGTATAGATAGTGCCACAAGAGTGAAGTGAATGATTACACACACAGCTACAACAAGAACTGTTTACACAAAAGGAGAAGGAATGAAATGAACGAGTGAATGTCAATATCCTGCTGTCATTACAGGACATGTTGTAGCTGTGTGTCTAATCATTCACTTCAACTCTCGTGGCACTACCTATACCAACGTAATGTTTTCATTACCCAGTGTTCTGCCGCTATACCAACGAACGATATATTTACATAATTCATAAAAATAAATGTTATCTTATTACTTTTACTGCAATAAAAACACTAGTAAACATTCCAAAAATTCTCGTAAAAATTTATAAGTTGTCCATTTCACGGTATATCCCATTGGTCTTTACAATAATATCAAATTCATCATCACATACAGAAATCCCATGGGATTGAATGAAGACATAATAAATTAACTGTCCATAATACAGAGTCACCTCACTAATGCCCAAAATCTCCAGTTTTGCGTACTCAGTGAATGAATGAATGAATGTTTTTTCCACCTGTACAATAGAGATGTACCATACAGTTTTGAATGATAAAAATTTGTTTTGTTGAATGTTTATTATTTATGGCCTTCGATACTATGAATGGGGGTGTAGAATTTAAGAAAAAAATGGGATAGTGACCATTAAGACGTGAATAAGAAATAATGAAAGTTGGATCTGTATCAATGGATTAAGCTGTGAGCCGATACCTGCTGCTTAAGTGGCTGTAAAGGCAGTAAAATTTAAATTAATTTTATGTTTGTAACCTTATTTATTTGATTTGAAGTTTTGTTTTTTCTTTGCAATACTGATTTTGTGCTTTGGTTGCAGTAACTGTGTTTATATACGTATATTTTGTAATGAAATAATATACTGTCCTATTTTTATTTAAGTGAAGGGACAAAATTAATAATAACCACACATTACTTTAAGTTTAGCTTATTAGTAAGTAAATAATGTTAATAAGATACACTGCAATTTTAAAATGCTTTATTACATTTTAGAAACTAGAGTAGGTATTATTTGCATAATATTTGTTGTAAAATTTCGTTGACAACTTAAATGAAATTAACAAGCCGAGATAAAATATTATGATACCAAAATCTAAACATTAATAGCTAGGTTTAGTCAAATTCATGGGTACCTTACCTAATCGAAATTACTCGATGTAGAGTCAACAAAAAACACTTGCTACAAAATTCATAGATTCCCACACAATTTCTCAAAAAAAAACATCAAAAAACTGAAATATGACCGAGTGACCGCAACGAGTTCCAATAACGTCCATGACAGCTAAATGACGCGAAAAACATCAACTCACGTCACTATTAAGTGCTCTCAAAAACGTGGCGCGTCACTATTCCCACGCACCCCAAAAAAAAAGCAAAGGTGCCGCTTACAACCGATTATAAACCCCAACAAAACACAATTAAATTCTTTACGCGCTCTTAATTCTCATTGTCGAAATTCGAAAAAAAATGGACGTCATATTCCTCCGCACCCGGCCGCCTATAATCTCTCGCACCCTCATGAATAAAACTAGCTGGTGTATAAATTCAAATTTCCTCTCCTCCACATGCTCATTTCCATATCTCGACCGCTCTCCCCCTATGCTTTATTATTAAAACTCCAGCAAAAACCCGACACCCAAGTTTTACGCTATCTACGTTCGGAAATGGCATTATCGGAGAACGGCCCGAAGCGCACACGTCTCAGCCAATAGGGCATTCTTATCAGAAAATGACTCATTTCAAATGACAGAGTGTTCTAAAAGATCAGAAAATTTGAAACGTCGCAATCAACTCCGAAGCGTCGTATAAAATTGGAACCTTTTCGAGGCTCACTTGGCTTTTTTCGCCCCGCGCTCGCATCCATCAGTTGAGCCGCGCGGAATGGAGAGGCTCGTTGCGAGAGGAAATTGGAATAAGAAAATTTGGGGTGTAAAATGAAAGATAGACGAGTGCTAATTTCCGGCTATTACTACGTCTCTTTCTTTCCCGCACATTATGCTGCGAGGGGTGTGGCGGGGTGGTTTGATACTGTCTTTTTCTGGCATGCGGCTACGGTTTAGGTAATAGGGGTCGGTGTAATAGGGCGCTGCGAAACCTTAAACGATAACTTCGCACTTGGCAGTGCGTGATACAAACGACATCGAAATTTCGGGGAGAATGTCTCCTATATTTTACGGTTGGGTATTTTACTTTTATTCGCGTCCCGTTTTGCTGAACCACTTAAAAGTTCGTTATGGGGAGCCGCCTAATATTGGGAATGGAAATAATAATGGCTGAGTGTTATAACTGTCCCCAATGTCAGAGCGGCCGCGTTGCGTCAAATGCCACCGGAAATTTATCGACTACCCGCAGACAATTCCCGGCAGCGCTATTCACAGCTTCGCTTGCTACTAAATTGTTTTGTAATAGTGTTAACTGGCTACACTGTATTTGTGATACACAGAATATCAAAACGTTGTTCTGTCTGGTTAGGGTGCTTACAATAGTAGTATTACATTTTAGGTATGAGTAAGTAATAAACAGATTATATAGTATTAGTACGAAACGATCTTAAACATGAACTACCGTGAGACTCACTCATATTAAATGATACTTATATGTGTGCGTGTTGCGGGCCCCCGAGTCGCGTGCTCCTGAGAGGAAGGGCTACGAAATAGAACGAAACATGTTGAGCTAAACTCGGTTTAAGACGTGAGTTATCCGTTATAATATCATTTAATATGAAACGATTTAGTTGTATAACTATACTTAGTTAACATTTTTGATGGTTCTTGATTTTATAATAAAAAATCTTTGGAGAGTAGTTTAGATAGGAATAAAAAATTGAGATGTCGAAAGTTATGTGTCAAACACTTCACCACCTCGTCACCTTATTAGCCCAAAATATCAGCCAAATTATTGGCATCGACACACTTTTCTGTGAAAATAGCAAAAAAACACCTAACGAAAAACATTAAAAGCGTCATAGATCGGCTTCTAATTTATCTGAATGCTGGCAACACACAATGCAATAAGTTTTGCTACCGCGCGAACGGAAGAGACAACAGAGCAGCCATTGTTCCATGTTTAAATTTAAACGCCAACGGATATGAGTGTGTTCGATTTTCGAATCGGATGGATGCGCTGAGTATGTGTGAATTACCTGACCGCACATGGCGGTTAGTGAATGTAGAGCTTAGAACGAATTATACTTGTTCAAACCCTATACCTACTTGGTAATATTATAAATGTGAAAGTAATTTTCTCTGTCTGTCTGTCTGTCTATCTGTTACCTTCCTTTTCACGCTTAAACTGTTGAACCCATTTAGATGTGATATGGAAATAGTTTAAGAACCTGAAAACGACATAATAATACCTATATAGAAAATACAAACTGAGATAGAGATACACAGAAAAACCAGAAAATAAGACCAGCGCTTGGTAATCGAACCAGGTCCTCGGCATTCCGTGCCGTGTGCTATACCGCTACACCACCGCTGGACAACACACACAACATACACACACATACAGGTTTTAAGGGATGACCGTAAAAGTAACAAAAAAAAATTGGAATTGAAATAAAAAATACAAAAAGATTCCAAAAAACCAATCTTAATAATAATACCTAGTTTTATCCCGAAAATTGTATAGTTGTCGCGGAATCGTAACAAACGAATTCTTCGCAGACGAAATCGCGGGCAATATCTAGTCGCTACATTATAGAGCTACCGTGTGTACTTTTCACTTCTTTGGAACAGAACTTTGTCAACATTTACAGGTACCATAGACAATATACTTTCGACTCAGCGATAAAAAGAGAGAGTAGAAAATTAAAATATCCACTCAAAGGTTGACTAGTAGAGATCCCTTAAAGGGATAAGTTCGCCTTTGTACATATATCTCAATGTTTGTCAATCAATTGTGACTTATTTTGTACAATATAGAGTTTACATACATATGTATGTACATACAATATGTATGTATTCTCATTCACTTCTTCTTATTTTTCATGCTTTTCAGGCATATTTCATTCATGACTGAGATACATACTCTTTTTTTATTTGACTGGATGGCAAACGAGCAAGTGGGTCTCCTGATGGTAGAGATCACCACCGCCCATAGACACCTGCAATACCAGGGGATTGCAGATGTTTGCCAACCTAGAGGCCTAAGATGGGATACCTCAAGTGCCAGTAATTTCACCGGCTGTCTTACTCTCCACACCGAAACACAACAGTCAAGCACTGCTGCTTCACGGCAAGTTAGCGAGCAAGATGGTGGTAGCAATCCGGCGGACCTTGCACAAGGTCCTACCACCTGCAACTCGCACTCGTATGTTACCAGACGATAAGCTACAATAATCAGATTTTACAACTGGACAAAGTAATAGTGGAGACACAGTGAAGATATTTTGTCAATTGTATTTTTTGCCTTATTAATTTCGGGCAATCATAGTTTTGACAAGGCAACTATATTGTAGTTAGATTTTATCCGAAAAATTGCATAGTTGTCGTGGAACAATAAACGTATCCTTCGCTGATAAAGTCGAAGGCAAAAGCTAATCAATATTACTCGTCAATAGTAATAACCAAACTATTAAGCCAATATGGATTAAGGTTCAGGCTGATTACCAGACGTTAATTTATTCGCCCCAACCATACACGCAAAATGAAAATCTGGCGCCTATGCCATCAACGATGGATTATTGTTACTAAGTGTAAGTAAATATGGTAGGTACCTACACATTTTTTGCCTAGATATTACTTTCTACAATTAATATACAAGGAGTTAATAAAATAACAGTAAAAATGAAAGTGAGGACACAATCGTGAGGAGGATCGATTATACTATACCTACCTATCTTTAAGCAGGATAATTTTTTTGAAACCCCTCTTTTACTGTGCCCAGTACTTATTACAAATTATAAGTTTTGCATACTTTAGAAAATAATAGGTACCGGCCTTTTTCAAATAAATACAAAATCGGTGACAGATGTTGCTTATGCTCGTAATGTACGAACTAAAACTATCTTATATCAAATTAACGTGCCTCCATACAAAAAGCGGCTCCGCAATTAATTCAAATCGATTTCCACTTAAGCAACCCTCGCCCCGCACGATCGGACTTTCAAATGTACCGTCCAGAAGCCAGCATGGTGTAAAGGTTCTTTTTTGATTCCAATATGCCATTTAAACGAAACGCGCCAAAAGAAATAGTAGTTCCAACCGAGTTAGGTTGGCCAGCCTGATGCTATCTTGGCAGTTGGCACACCTGACCGACGCTAATTGGACAATAAATCAATTCTTCCGAGCTTCTTATTGGCGAATCGTGGCATTCCAATATTGAAAATTTGGCCGCGCGATATTGACAACATGATAAAAAAACAATAGGCAGTTATCTTTTTCTTTTGTGTTCATCTTTGGGCTCCGGTTCTTATTAAGGCCGGATCGTTTATGTTTTGTTTGTCTGTATCAGACCACTGTCTTATCGGTTGGACAATTTGTTTTTGAGAGCTCGTTATTGAATTATTAATATTAAAATTTGAAGGCTCGTTTGAGATGACAGATATAAAGTGAGTCGTTTTTATGTCGAACAATATAGTAATAGGTGCCTGCCTACGCACAAAATTAAAAGAGCCATATTATTTATTCAGTTTTGTTTCGCAATAACACCAATACGGGCTGTGAATACAAGTCGTATGTGATATTATTAGTTTGATAAAATTGCAATAACAAAAGCGCAGTTCGTATTAATACACGAAGTGCTCAGCGTCATCCATTATTAGACTTATTAACAAAACGGAACGCGCCAGCTAATCTGGGCGCGGGGCGTAATTAAATTCCGAGAACAAGCGAGCTATTAAAGCGAAACGGTAGCGCGACGCCCATTACGAAACGGAACGTTCATAATTATTTCGTTCCCGCCTTTTTTCTTTTTCCAGTTCGATTTTCGAAAGCGCACGCTAATGCGGCGACGCTGCCCCCTGGCACGAACCCTTGTAAACAATGTTCTCGTAAAATAAATTTCAATTGCCAACTTTTGGATATAGCAACATTTATATTTTATGTTCCATGTTGGTATACTAATAAAAAAAAAAATGTGTCTAGCAATATGGCTGTTCTTACTTGCAAGTGTACGTTGAACGAATAAATACTTTGATTATAATAAAAAAGCCTCTTCTTCATCTCACTACAAAAGGTTATGGCCCCAGCGCCTTATTGGAGGTGAAGAGGCGTAAGTAAATAATCTGCGGTTAAGCAGTGCAAAATCTGCGGTAAAGCAGTAAACAAGATAGCGGTAAAAGCAAGCCTTGCGGCGTGGCCAAGAAATGGACGCTGATTATTTTGGTTCAACAATGTCATCGGGCAGCCAAGGATTAAGGTTAGAAGGCACTGAAAACTGGACAAGCTGGAAATTTCAAGTAAAAGTAATCTTGAAGGCATTGAATGCTTACGATGTTGTAGATGGTTCTCGTACATGCCCGAACCCAACTGACCAGGCATTTGACTCAAAACAATATACGGAGTGGCAAAAATTAGATGCGAAAGCTCAAGGAGTAATCGTTACTCGGTTATCACCATGTGTTATGCTGCAAGTACAAAATTGTGAAACATCTAAAGAAATTTGGGATAAATTATGTACCGTGTACGAACAGAAGTCTGATGTATCATTGCACATATTGCAACAACGCTTTTTTGAAATGAAACCGTTAAGCAATGAAAATATTGCAACGTTTATTGCAAGGATTGACAATATCGTATCGCAAGTTCGCCAAGCAAAAGGTGATATTCCGGAAAACATGATTATTACAAAAATAATCAGTTCATTGGGGGAGAAATTCCGACATTTTGTTTCTGCATGGGACTCTGTGTCGACTGAGAAACGGACGCTGTCAGAACTGACAGCGCGACTGTTAATCGAAGAACAACGAAATAAAACTTATGAAGATCAAAATGAAAACGAAAATCAAACTGCATTCAAAGTGAGTGTAAAAAAAGACTCGAGAAAGTGCTTTAACTGTGGTAAAAGTGGACACTACAAGCGTGACTGTAAAGTACTAAAATCGAACATGTTTTGTAACAAGTGTAAAAAACATGGACATGCCTACGAACAATGTTGGTTTAATAAAAGGTCGGCAAATAGTGAAAAGCGAAGTGCGAACTTTGTAAACGATAAACAAAACGCGTTCATAACATCGATTTCGATCAGTGCTCTAACCTCAAAATGTTCAGAGTATGACTGGTTTTTGGATAGTGGTGCATCTGAACATATGTGCTATAACAGAGAAAGATTTCAAAATCTTCGAAATTTTACGGTGCCAAAGGACGTAATTATAGGGGACGGAACAGTCATAAAAGCAGTAGGATGTGGTGACATTGAACTGAAAGCATATGATGGTGAAAACTGGATCCCTACAAAAATAAATGGTGTTTTGTTTGTGCCAGAACTACGAGTAAACCTGTTTTCTATGAGTGCCGCCTTAGACAAAGGATATAAAATGGTGTCTACGGCAAACAAATGTAAATTTGAAAAAAATGACAGTGTTCATGCTATTGCGAAGCGCCAAGGTAAAATGTACATTATGATGTTTCAACAAGAGGAAGAAATTGCTTTAGTGGGGAAAAGCAACTCTGAACTTCAAGAGTGGCATGCTAAACTAGGCCATCAAAATATTAACCAAGTAAAAATGGTGCTTGAAAAGAATAATATAATACTTGAAAAAGGAGATGAAGAAACCTGCATACCCTGCTTGAAAGGAAAGCAACATAAACTTCCTTTTCCTAGAAGTGATCATAGAGCGACAAAACCTGGAGAAATAATTCACATCGATATTGGAGGTCCTGTAGAAGAAATATCACTTGGTGGAGCAAAATTTTTCTTATTATTGAAGGATGATTTTTCAAAATATAGAAAGATTTATTTTCTGAAGCATAAATCAGAAAGCATAACCTGTCTTGAGCAATTTATTAGACAAACTGAAGTAAACCCTGGCCATATAATAAAATACATAAGAAGCGACAATGCTAAAGAATTTATTGGAAAAGAGATGCAAAACTTATTAAATGCTCATGGTATCCAGCATCAGAAAAGTGTTGTCTATACACCACAACAAAATGGCTGCATTGAAAGAGAAATGCGGACAGTGGTAGAGTCTGCTAGAACAATGCTTTTAGAAAGCGGCTTGAGGAAAAATTTGTGGGCTGAAGCATTAAACACAGCAGTTTTTATATTAAACAGAACAGGCCCAAGTCGTATAGAGAAAAAAACGCCATTTGAGCTATGGTTTGGACAAGAGTATGACATAAACAATTTAAGACGTTTTGGATCACATATTTCTGTTCATGTTCCTGATCAGAAACGTTTGAAATTTGAAAGCAAAGCTGAATTGGGATACTTGGTTGGGTATGGAGAAAATACCAAAGGATATCGAATTTACTTACCTGACAAAAATGAAGTACAAATAAAAAGAGACATAATTTTTTTGAAAGGAGGACTGGAAAAACAAATCCCTGAAAAGATAGACAATGAAATATTTACTGGATTTGACAAAGAAGATAAAGTTTCACTAGAGCTGTATGAAGAAAATTATGAAGAGAGAAATTCTGAATCAAATGAGACCTTTGCAAGCGCGACTGATGAAGAGTCAGTGCTATCATTTCATGACAGATCACATATAGAAATACCAGAAGAATCAATAGAGGTAACTGAAGACAGTCTACAAGAACATGATACAATAATGCCAGAAGAGAGACCCAAAAGGACAATTCGAAAACCGAAGAGGCTGGAAGATTACAACACAAATGATGACTCTGATGACGACTATAGTTTGGCTTCCTACAGCTGTGATGATCCAATCACCCTTGAAGAAGCGATGAGAAGACCTGACAAATGCATGTGGGAAGAAGCCATAAAAAAGGAACTGAATACTTTAGAAGAAAATAACACTTGGGAAGAAGTAACTGAAGTTCCAGACGGAGAAAATGTTGTCAGTAGCAAATGGGTGTTTAAAGTTAAGGAAATGGAAGGCAAAACTGTCTATAAAGCTCGCTTAGTAGCTCGAGGCTTTGAACAGAAAAATTGTGACGATGAAACATATGCACCTGTTGCAAAGCTGACCACATTCAGGACATTGATGGCAGTGGCAAATCAGAAGGGCAAACCAGTTTACCAGATGGATGTAACAGGAGCATTTCTCTATGGAGAAATCAATGAGACGGTTTTTATGAAGTTACCTGATAATACAATATGTAAGTTAAAAAAATCTATTTATGGTTTAAAAAAATCACCCAAGAACTGGAATTCCAAATTTAATGATTTTATGTTAAAACAAAATTTTGTAAGATCACAAAATGATCCATGCTTATATTTCAAAAGAGATAAAAATGAATATATTTATGTTTTGCTATTCGTAGATGATCTGCTTTATTTTGGCCAAAATGAAGAGCTAGTAAATGATCTCAAAAATGCCCTAAATTGTAATTTTCAAATGAAAGATTTAGGTCTGGCAAGTTGCTACTTAGGAATAAATATTAAACAAGACCTTAAAAATAATGTTACTCAAATAAATCAGAAAAACTACTTAGAAAAATTACTCGAGAAATATCAAATGTCAAATTGTAAAGTGGTGGCTACACCTATGGAACAAAATTTTAATTTTGAATTATTGCAAAAAGAAAAGTCCGAAAACATAAATGTTGAAAAAACATGTAGAAGTCTTATAGGGAGTTTGCTTTATGCAACATGTACTAGACCTGATTTGGCAGTAGCAGTAGGCTTCTTAAGCAGGTATGTCCATTGTGCTAGTATGGCTTTATACAAAAGTCTTAAACGAATACTTAGGTATATTAAAGGTTCAATTGATTTGTCATTAACATATAGGATGAATGATGATGTAAAATTACAAGGTTACAGTGACGCAGACTGGGCTGGTGATATTAGAGACCGAAAATCAACATCTGGTCAGATCTTTTATATGTTTAATTGTCCAATTTCTTGGAATACAAAAAAGCAATCTTGCGTAACTCTGTCATCATGTGAAGCAGAGTATGTAGCACTTTCTTTGACCATCATGGAAGGGTGTTTCTTACAAAAACTTCTAAGGGATTTTGGCTATCCAAATGTATTACTGGAAATTTTGGAGGACAACCAAAGTGTTTTAAAGATTGTTGGAAATACTGACAGTAATAAAAGACTAAAGCATATAGACATCAAGTATAAGTATATAGTTGAACAGGTTTCTAATGGTAATATAAGTCTAGAATATGTTAATTCAAACAATAATGTTGCAGACTTATTCACAAAGCCATTAGGCAAACAGTTGTTTATTAAATTTAGAAATTTAATCTTGTCTTGAAACTCTAATATTGTTATAATATATAGTTAGATAGTCCAGGAGCCCCATATCACAAATAGCAATGTCATAAAATTTAACTGTTGAAGGGGTGTTTTGGATATAGCAACATTTATATTTTATGTTCCATGTTGGTATACTGATTAAAAAAAAAAATGTGTAGCAATATGGCTGTTCTTACTTGCAAGTGTACGTTGAACGAATAAATACTTTGATTATAATAAAAAAGCCTCTTCTTCATCTCACTACAAAAACCAACCGCACTCATTTACTTAATAAAATTGATCAGTTTTAACCGTTTGCAATTCTTATTGAAAAAACGACTCTTCAAATTACTCATTTGCGATCAAAACACTTTCCACTTTTTTTCCTGAACAAAAACGCTCTGTTTTTCTATGCAGCCAGACCACAGCACCACACATTCAAATTAACCATAATCATTAGCCGTGTGTAATAAACAAATGTAATTAAAAAATCACTGGTAGCGACCGTCACATCCTTAGTATAATACTATTATATTATTATCAGCACGTTACATGAGTGATTATATGTATTCTGTTCACACATAAGTTTGACGTAAATCACCTGTAATCTGCGATGTGTTCTTCGGAGTGTTAAATATAAAAGAGCAGCCCCCAAGGATCCCGCCACTTTATACATCACTGCTTTACGGGGGGAAGGCTCCATTTCATGTTTTTCTTTTTCATTCTGAAACAAATATTCAACAATTTACTGTC
>NC_133487.1:4498624-4549094 GCF_025370935.1 Choristoneura fumiferana | reverse complement strand
AGATCACAAAGCGTGTCGTAAGCTGAAGTTGGAGGCCAAGACCCTGGGGTCACTGCGTCCTGGTAGTAAGTAAGTAATATATATATTAAAGTATCCAGGATAAACCCTTTATCATCATAAATGCGACATACGTCTGACTGTCTATTCACGCTTAAACCGCTTAAACCGATTTAAATAAAATTTGGTTATTCATAAGATTAGATACTTTCTCGAAAATTGCTAAGTTTCCGCAGGATAGCCATAAAAAAAATAAGCAGAAGGAGACACGAGCAAAAGCTTGTACTTAGTAAAAGAAAGTGTCAAAAATATTTATTTTTAATATACATATGAATTTACGTTTACACTCGCCCTTAATTAATCCATAATTAAGTATGTAAGAGTTAATAAGCAAGCGATTATCCAATCCGGTCCCCTGCGCACGTCGTCGTTCAATTGTTTTGTTCATCACGGTGAAAAGGAGAAAATGCACGTTGTGTTTTAACATTTTGTCGTATAAAATGTCCTATAAAATGTTGTATAAATAGTTTTATACGCAAGGTTACCGAGATAAGCGAACTATAGCATGATAAATAAAGTAAACTTCACTGACAAAATGATTATAAATTAGTACAATATTGGTACAAAGGTATATAGTATTACTTTTACGAGCGAGAATCTGATCACGTCAGCAAGTACGACACGTTTCGAGTAAAATTAAAGAAGTGATCAATTAGCTACATTGCGTGCTAATTTATGAATAAGAAAAATATCTTATTTTTGTATAAAACATAATGAAATTGTATTTATTTGGACCCTTACTAACTACCCTTAAAGTTTATAGCTGTAAAAAAATACAACGCGGTATATCGTAAAACGTGGATCAATAATAAAAAAAGTAAATTTCGTAAAAAATGCGGACAACCGCTTACTCTTTCCTGCTAGGAAGAAATGTTATAGTAAGTCTATTTTTTATCTCACCCTTCTTATTTGATTTACAATTATATAGATTTGTAATCAAAATTAAACCGTTCGTAAAACGTAGTGTCGGTGTGTCACCTACGTAATAGACGCACAATTGAAATCACACCATTTCGCCAAATGATATTAGATAAACCCGGCTTTCTCGACCGTTATGTTTATGTACCATTTCGTTTGATCTTGATGCGAGCTGTACCTGTATAGAGTTGACCACCTGCGCGGACGCAGTCGGTGTTGCCAGGTAGAGAATTAAATATCTGAACTCTTTTATTTCGAATATTTGAATACTCCTCAATAGAAATGTGAAATAAAATAATCTGTATGGAATTTTAACGAGGAATAAGTATTTTTCTTACAGTCGCTAAATTAAAAAAAAAAATTGGTTGTTATATTGCACAATATGGAGTTAGTTTAAAAAGTATTGATCATAATACCATGGGCCGTAAATTTCTAAAATCGATTCGCTGAATACTAACAAGCACAACATTTAACTCTTTCTTACTTTTATTACTTGCTTTGTCCTGCGGCTTTGCACTTGTCAAAGTATAATAAAAAAATAACTAGTTTTTTATCCTGTAGGAGTTTAATTAATGATTATCGAGGAATTGTCTTCCAAATTTAAAGTCACTAGGTCTAGTGGTTCAGTAGTTCAGTCACAATACTTTTGTAACATACGCAACATTTTATAAGTCACGTTACTCGTTTTTATTTTTAATTTTGGGCTCACGTTGGAACTACCCAAGTTTTCTCATTCTGAGCGGAGGCCTGTGCCAGACAGTGGGAAGTTTATGGGCTAGATAAAAATAAAATAAAATAAAAATAAAAATAAAAATCATTTATTCAATTTCTTGAGGGTACATTATTACATTACCGCTGGTGCCTCTTTTTAAGTAAAAAATACCTGTGCTAAGAGACACCGTTACTCTGTAAACAGGTATCTACTTTGTATAGTGGAAAGTTTCATGCAAAAATTACATGCAGAAGAAAAACAATAAAACATGTGGAATTAATTAAAAATACATTTAAATCACTATTTGAGAAAAATCCTGTAAAACATGCAAAGCTTAACTGGACGAGATCCCTTTAAGGGATAAGTTCACCATTGTACATCTTATTTTCCTGATACTGTTAATATTAATGTTTTCACTTTTTATGTAAAATAAAGAGTTTTACAATACAGTAAAATTAATTCTTAGCCTAAACGGGTTTTAAGTTATATATAAGTATAAACAGAAAGTAGTAACAATGTGAGATGTATATTGTACATGGTGCATGCGTACGTGGTTGTGTGTGTGCGTGTGCGTGTGCGTGTGCGTGTGCGTGTGCGTGTGCGTGTGCGTGTGCGTGTGCGTGTGTGTGTGTGTGTGCGTGCATTACAGCGATATCTACATAGCATTATTTATTTTATTTATATTTTCAATCTCATTATAATTTTTAGTTTTTAACCATTTAATTAGCCTCACTTTGCATTCCCTTAAGGTACATGTATAGATGTCAATATCTTTGTTTATGAGATTGTACAATCTTCCAGATTTTGTAGTAAATTGTCTTCTAGCAAATACTGTGTTTACTCTCGAGACTGAGATGACATTGAGCCTTCCTCCTCTTTTAGATTTTTTATTTGGATCATATGTAGTATTTTTGTGAGTTTTCAAAACCATGCACAGAATGTACAATTTGCGTACCGATAATAGGTTACATATTTCATATAAGTCTCTAGTAGGAAATCTACGTGGCTTCAGGTACATCACTTTGATTAAAGCCCGTTGAGCTCTCTCCAGATCTAGAAACTTAGTTTTTGTGGCTCCCCCCCATACCGGAATGCAATAAGCCAAAACAGATTGAGCCAAAGCTACATATATACGATTAGTTATGGTTTGAGACGCTATGTATCTTAAGTTTTTAAAAATCCATATAAGTTTTCTAACTCTGGTCATAATCATTTCAATGTGGGCATGCCACGTTAAACGCTGATCAACCATAACACCTAAATATTTAGTACATTCAACCTTAGATATAGTCTTACAGGTACATACAGAATGGTTTTGAGTATGACATGTGTGAACAGTTATTTTAAAGCTAGCTTCTGGTTGGGTATTAGTACTCCGTAACAGGTTTAAATTGCCAGAAATAGCAGCAACTTAATTTCCAAAAGCCAAAAATCTATAATTAGCCTTATTTTATTACTTGGCAACACTGGCCCAGTGCTTTGCGATTGTTTTACAAGCAATCTTGATCGGTACAGTCGGCTTGCATACACCTGCAACTAACCCATTTGTAACCTCAAGTGTATTTTAATTCAATTCATGGTATATAATTAATTTATGAACAACAGTTGCGAACCATCTAAGTGTAAGTGGCAATGGGCGGGCCACATATACAAACTCATCTATCATCACACTATACTGTCGAACTCAACCAGAGCTCATCTTCACACTTTCAGAGCAACACAACCGTTTACCATGCTACCAGATGTAAGCTATATTGCTATCACGCGGGTATTTTGCAATTTTCTGGGATTCAAATTATGCTTTATGTCCCATATACGTCTAGACGTTTAAGCGTGGTGTTACAAACATACTGACACACTAACTAACTTAAACTTTCGCATTTGTACTCTCTCTAGGAGTAGGTAGGATGAAATAAGGAAGTTATCCGGTTATATTATCCCCGTTAAATGTAATGTAGGTTTAAACGTTGATTTAATGTGTTTCACGCAATTTTCAGGCGACTATAATCATTGGGTGGTTAATTAAACAATTTAATGAAATCGCCGTTCGAGTATTTGATTCCGTTACTAACAAAATTAATCACGGAAATGAAAGTTGCGTATAATTGGCTGTAAAACTTAGGATTACTAATATCCGCTGGATAAACTGAATAATGGCGTTCTAGAACAGAACTACAACTATTTGCTATTTCTATTGCTTTTTTATGTTAGTAGTATTACGTACTGTATAAGTATTGTATGTATGCATTTATATATATATGATTTGTATTTATTTTGATATTAATGATTTTTTGTTTGTTCTTATTTTTTGTTTCTGTATCCGCCATCTACGATTTTGACATTATCTTAAGATATATGTACGCAAATGATTGTCTGGAAGAGATCGCTTTTAAGCGATAAGACCGCCTATTGCCTACCTTGAATGTAAGTGTAATATATAGATTTTTTTGTACTGATTTGTGGTGTGCAATAAAGAATATTTGTATTGTATTGTATCTGTAATATTCCGAAATCTTATTAAGAAAAACCTTGTATAGTCAACTGAAATTAGCACAAGCTTACTGACCGCCATTGTTGGAGTAAAAGAAGCAACGTAAGCTTACCTAATTATGAAATAACCCTCCTTCGGGCAGTCGGGTAAATAGGTTACACTTCGATTGTTCTTATCACAAAACATAAACCTCAGCACCTACCCAAGTTCCCACGCAGCGTGGCACGTGTGTTGTATGGGTGCGTACGCGCATAGATTAGCGGTCAACGAAAGTGACATTTGACATGCTTTTCCACGTTTTGTTTGCATAATATCATCTTTCAGGGTCAGGATGGCGGTAAAGCCGATTAAAAGCAATTTAAATGCAATTCCTTAATTTTACGAATAAGTAAAGATGTATTTCGTACATACAATTGAATGAATATTCGGTTTTAATTTTTGTTAAGCCAATTTGAGAACGAGTTGACCTTATTCCTGTTACGTAACCAACTTGGACAACTAGTTATCTATTGAGTTTTTTTTCGTAACTGACTTAAACCAGGGAACGTATTTAATAACAAATGTAACGTTATCAAATTATTTATTTGGCTATAGGTAGAGTCATTCACGATGACGCGTGCCGTGGTTCTTATTACAATGTCAAAATCACGCGTCTTCGTGGATGGCACAAGGTATAAAATGATTCAGTAAAATCATTATAAAAACTAAATAAATCCTTCCGTATGTATTTTTCCACTAAAAAGCTATTTATGTACTGTAGCTTCATCTGGAGTAGTTGTTGTCTTTTCGCAAATGTTTCCTCGCCTCACTTGTTTGACCAAACAACTTAAGCGGCATTTAAATGTTTAGATTTTCCACAGCTTTCCACGCGAAACGCGTTTGCACGTGAAAATTCAACATTGACACACTCACTTTGGCCATTAAGGCTGGCTTTGTGTTTGTGAACTTGTTTGGGTGAAGTGAAGAACCATGGGTGTTTATTTTTCACCACTTTCACATTCAATTAATCGTTACTCACTAATGATTGTATTGTGATAACAAAATATTGTGTAAGTAGTTAAATTAGTTTTAACATTTATACACTTGTACTGACTTTATCCCAAACAGCATCATTTTCCAGAAATTTTCGAGAGAAGACGAGAATAGAATAGAAATTAAATTTTACCATAGGAATTTATTGTCATGTCCAAACATTACATATAAAAAATGTGACAAAAAAAATAGCACACTTGCGCAATTTCTTCTTCTTGTCTGTCTGTCTTACTTAAAGTACAATTTATTAATTAGTGATAAAGTATCTTAGATACTTTTATACCAATCTCCCGCTTTAGTATTCAATAACCTCCTCCTTTTTTGAAGTCGGTTAAAAAACAAATTCCTTAAAAATTAAAAAAAAATACAATAGAGCTCAGAACGTATCGCTTCAAAAAAGTCACTTTTGTATAACTTTTTAAGAATTTTCGACGCTTTAAACACGCATTTCGTCTGCCCCTAAAAATACGCCATGTGCATAAGCCCTTACACAAGATTAAATAGCATATAAGTGCCAATATAAACAACGCCAAGTCGTAAAATAATCATTCAAGACTTTAGCAACTGCTAATATATGTCAACACCATCCCAGTTTCTACAAATCAGGGATATACTTTCCATCTTAACATCTACATTAAATTACTCCGACACGTCAGGCCATAGACGGGCATTCACATAAGCAAGCCATAAAGTTTTAGCTGAACTTTCACGTGTAAGTTGTATGAGCGGTGCAAACTGCAGCATCTACTGGGGTAGGTATATAAAGATTCTCGGGCTGGATTGCAGGTGAAATCTTAGTATTTTTGTCTTCAAGGGGCTATCGTAAAATCTGCGCTGTAAACTTGTTTTGGTATGTCGATTGATATCCTTACTTGCCTTATATTTCAAATGCGACTTTTTGTGCGTGTGTATTTGTGTGAAATAGAAATAGAAGTAGAAATAGATATAAACTTGTGTTTTTTTATATTGTGTGCCTAGTGGTTTATATTTAAATATCTAAATGAATTGTTGTATACGGTAATCCTGTATTTTTTACAAGCTTTTATTTAACTTGTCTTATTTTTTGTCGTGGTTGTGTTTTTTCGGTCAAATCTTGCATGATCACTTTGATACACTTCTAGTAGTCGGATTAGCTTGAAATTTTGTGAACATAATAAAACGGTAAGTTGGATGACAATTAATGTACAGCCAACAAAAGAACAGTAAGCCAAAAAATCTTGTATTAAAAATAAAAAAACTCCTAACGCAAAGTTCTTGAAAATTAGTTAATTCATTACAACAAAGTGCGAGGGCATCGGCCCCATAACCTAAGGGCCGCATGTGGCCAGGTGATTTCCATGAAAGCGAAACCACTTTTCACTATCGTTTGTCTCACTCTCTCCTAAAACAACAGACGAAATTGTGCCATCGAATATTTTAAGTCGAATGAGAGATTGCTTTATAATCAGTCAGGTTAGAAAGCTTGAAATTATTAATAATGAAATGAAATCCATAATCCTGCTAATGTTATTATTGGATTTGATGATAGCTGTCCATGAGGTTTATTGTGTCACTTGATAGCCTGCGATACAGAGTTCTCTAGTAACCCTAGTGCAGACCAACGTGTAACATAGATTTTTGTAAAACATTGTATTTTGTTATCTTGTGCTGCAAATTATTAATAACATTTAATAATTTACTAGCCCGTTTTTACTCAGTTAACACAAAAACGCCCATTTTTAATAAAAATGCTAAATAACTTATATCCTTTCCATTACTCCCCTCTCGCCCAACCCAAATCCCGATACATATTCAACATGACGGCATCCATCACAAAGCTGACGCACCTCATAAAATATGTTCAAATGATTTTATTTCAATTTGCGAAGCATCTTTGTACGTTCTACACCCTCGTAACTTAGAACGACCTGTCCTTCTGACCCTATATAAATTTCTCTCGAAAGACGGATCGCAGGGACCTAACCTATTTAAACGTTCCCTTTTTGCGAGGAAAATATGCGCTCTAAAATGGAAGTCGCTACGAGTGTCTGGAATGTCTTAGGTACATTGTTTCTTGACATGAATAGTTGATGTGACAGAGTCTTTGAGATGGAGCTAAGAAATATTTTACTTTGTGGAATACTTACGACGTTAAGTAGAGACATTGGGTGCAAGTTTTGAATGAGTAGGTAACCTATATAAGATATTTATAAAAGTGCTTAAGTTAATTGCTCTTTTGCAGAGCTTTGTGAAGCTACTATTTGCTTTTAAATTGTTTGAAAACTTTCACTTTGCTTCAACTGCATAGTATTTACTTGTATTCGGAGGTAACAAATTTTCTATAATTAAAATAAGTCTCAAGATGTATAATTCCGCTATCAATAGAGACATTTCATTCTTCATACAAAACTCGTAATATACGTTTCTAAAATATACCCTTATTCGGTTTAGTAATTACCATGCTAGATTAAAAAAAAAATCTTCTCAAAAAACCAGTTACAAAACGCAGAACAGTTGTAAGCGAGTAACACCTCTTTGATCCGTGTCAAGATTACTCAATGTAGCCCGTCCGCGATACTAGGCGATCGAGGCATGACGACTGCCAGCGCAAGCAGCGCGGACTTATAATACTTTACTTGTGCTAAGTTTTGCTCACTGAGAATCAGAGAACTCAATATACTGGCAGCAAAATTACTCAATGTCGCTTACCCAATATACTAAACGTTTGAGAATCGCCAGCGCAGGCAGCTACGATATCGCATTTTTTTGCTAAGTATGGCTCACTGAGAAGCAGAGTGCTCACTGTAAAATTTCTCAACATTGCCTGTCGGAGACGGAAGCTGCTAGCGCAAATAGGTATTAAAGATCAATGTTTTAACCTGTTAGCATTTTCTCCATGACAAACTAAGAGCTCAAGATAATCTCAAATGGTAGGCAATCAGGAGCCCCCAGTGCGAGTAACAGACTTTTTTGCTTGTGATGAGATTGCTCATTGAAAAGCAGAGTGCTCAAGATGCTTACTGTAAAATTGCTCACCGTAGCTAACCCTAGACGGTAGTGACGGATTCACCAGCGTGAGTGACAAAGATTTTTTGCTTGTGCTAAGAATTGCTCATTGAAAGTAGAGTGCACAAGATGCTTACTGTAAAATTGCTCACCGTTGCCCGCCCGAGGCGCAGGGTGGGCGGGCGTCGCCAGCGCGAGCAGCGCCAGCGCACACCACCATGTCATCACAACCACACCTGAAACAATACAAAAAACATTATTAATATTTATTTTAATTACCTATTCATGTTTCATTTTATGACTTTTGCTGAAAAAATCTAAGACTTTAAAATGAAAAGTTTTCAGATGCACCGGACGAGATTTGAACGCGCATCTCCTTGGTATACGCGCCAAGTGTGCTACTAACAGACCTTTATCGTTTCTTTATAAAAGAAACAACTTTAATATCGGGTTAATTATGATTTATTTATTGTATACAAAAGCGATTTTGTATACAATACTGAAGTAGTTTGAGGGTTTGTATACAGACATAACATACTCTGAAAATACTACACTATATGTAATTTTGATTTTTTTGCCATACTGGAAGCTACATTATTTCTTATAGTAGCTTGCTACGATTTCTTACTTATAAAAAAGAAAACTAAATAAGTTAAAGTATTAATAAAATGCAGAGGGGTAAATCGCCTGGCCACGATGGCCTCAGCATCGAGCACTTTAGGTATGCAGGTGTTCATCTACCTCGTGTCTTGGCTATGCTCTTTAGTTTTTGTTTATGTCACTCATATCTTCCTGAGGCTCTTATGAGGACAATTGTTGTACCAGTGGTTAAAAATAAGACAGGTGACCTATCTAATAGGACGAACTATCGGCCTATTTCACTTGCCACTACCGCCGCTAAAATATTTGACAGTATGCTTGATGCGATTCTGGGAAAGCACCTGAGATTACATGATGCACAATTTGGATTCAGACCCGGTTTGTCCACAGAAAGTGCGATACTCAGCCTCAAGCATACTGTTAGATATTACACGGACAGAAAAACTCCAGTTTATGCCTGTTTCCTTGATTTATCAAAAGCGTTTGACCGAGTTGACTATGAGTTACTATGGCGTAAGCTGGGGGAGACTGGCTTGCCTGTGGAGTATGTGGAGGTCTTGAGACACTGGTATAGCAATCAGACCAATCAGGTTAAGTGGGCTAACGCTCTGTCTAGCGAATACAGGTTGGAATGCGGTGTGAGGCAGGGGGGGATCACATCTCCGAAACTATTTAACCTGTATGTTAATGGACTGATAGAGGGGCTCAGCAGCATGCATGCTGGTTGCTACGTGGGGAGCACCTGTATAAATAACGTCAGCTATGCCGATGATATGGTGCTGCTTGGCCCGTCTGTTGGAGCCATCGAACAACTGCTGGCTACTTGTGAGACGTATGCCCGGTCTCATGGGCTTGTGTACAACCCCACTAAAAGTGAGGTCATGGTGTTTACGGCGGGGAAAATTAAGCCATACCATGTACCGCCAATTTGGCTAAGCGGTAGTCAGCTGTCGGTCGTGAACAAGGTCAAGTACCTGGGTCATATCATAACATCTGATCTAAAGATGATCTTGATATTGAGAGGGAGCGCAGGGCGTTAGCGGTTCGTAGTAATATGCTTGCTCGCAGGTTTGCTCGATGTTCATACGAAGTAAAAATAACGCTTTTTAAAGCTTATACACAATCTTTTTACTCGAGCAGCTTGTGGGTTAGGTATACGAAGGGAGCCTATAACGCCCTGCGTGTCCAATACAATAATGCGTTTAGAATGCTGTTGGGGCTGCCGAGAAGGTGTAGCGCCTCGGGCATGTTTGCTGAAGCCAGTGTAGATGGCTTTCAGGCAATCATGCGCAAAAAGATAGCCTCAATATTAGGCAGAGTGAGAGCAAGCACCAACAGTATTCTGAAAGCTATAGCGGGTAGATATGATTGTCCAATTCAATATTTCTGGATTGGACAGATCAAGGGCGTTGCCCAATTTATTATTTAAAAAAAAAATACATGTCTTCGTTGTTAGTCAGTAAGTGTTACTAATTTAGATATAAGTCAACGGCTACTAACATATTATGGATCTTTACGGTCTGAAATAAAGAATTTTATTATTATTATTATTATTATTTTACTAAGTGTTAATTGTTCATGGTCGGATTACCGTGGTCTTAGCAGAAGATTTAATTTTATGCACTACAACCTAAAAAGTATATTTTGAAACCTATATACTTACAGCAGAAATACAAAACTGAAAAAGATTCTTTTTAACACTGCAAAAGTCCATTGTATTGCACAGTTCCCAGCTAGATAAGCATAGGTAAAGACCACCCGCTCGGCTGGTTCTTCGGGAGCAATAAATCTCTAGCGTTAACGTGCTATCAGCTGTCCGGGTGATGGGTCGCGAGGTGTATTCTGAATTATAATAGAGATGGAGGGTTTTTTACTTCATGATAATGCAGAAGATGATTTATGGAATATTCAGGTTTGCGTGCGTAAGGTTTATGACATCTCTGTACTACGTTATAGCAGAATAAATAAACTCAAAATATTAATATCAATAATAATAATAGTAATAATATATATTAGTATCAATGGTTGAATTGCACATTGTCCTACATTAAAACAAATGGACAAAAAAATGGAAACACTAATTTATTAATATATGAGTACCAATTTTATGACAATCGAATTGAAATTCCGGAATCATACTAAATTCCAAACAAAATTCACAAAAAAAGTATACAGCGTGTATTATTCATATTAACTCAAACTGTAACCAGACGAAGATTTAAGTGCTGTGAACCGATATGAAAACAAATTGTTACTTTAGAATTAACTACCAGAGCGTAATTAATTTTAGAAATATTTTCGAACAGCAATGTAATGCGTACAATAATTTGATAAGAGAGAGACGCGTTCTGTGACAGCTGTCACGTCAACAAGTGCCCACATTTTGAATAAAAATAAAGTAGTATCGCGTAGTGATACATTGCGTGCTAATTAATTTTGTAAGGAAAATAATAAGTCTAAATTTTTTACTAAAACATAATAAATGTGATTACTAGGGCCTTTACTAACTGCCCTTAAAGTATGAGGTAGTATCAAAAATACACGCTGTATACCTACGAGAATCTAGACAATTAATTAATTTGAATGCTTGTTTTTAAAAATTTATTTGTGTTTTTATCACGAGTCATGTCGCAGGGTGAAACCATTTTAAGTATAAAGGTTTGGCACAGTTATGTCTACGCCAGCACTTACCCTGTTAATCAAGCAGCCGTTTTACAGGTCATCAAAACTGTCGACGGGTCTGTTTCGCTCGAGATGGGCCGTATTCAGGCTTTATGGGCTTTAATAGTATACTATCTTTATGGTTGTCTGAGGAATAACTAAACTTAGCGGAATACGCCTTGTAAATTTATTAATGTATTGTAAAATAGATCAAATTATGCGAAATTTTCAGTAGCAGCAGTTTTTTTTTGTTTATGTGCACTAATGTGCAGGCCATATAGCACGGAGAACAGATGGTCGTTGGGGCCGAAAGGTTCTCGAGTGGAGACCGCGGATCGGCAAGCGCAGCGTAGGACGTCCACCAACGAGATGGACGGATGACCTCGTTGAAGTCGCGGGTTCACGGTGGATGCAAGCCGCTTCCAACCGAGGCAACTGGAGGTCTATGGGGGAGGCCTATGTCCAACAGTGGACATCCTATGGCTGATATGATGATGATGATGATGATGCGAAGTTTTAAGTTATGTAGGTTTGTGTCAAGTGAATTAGTAGTCTAGTAACAGATGTATACTAGTTATAGTTATGTTTCAGTGGGAGCCATTTAGAGAGGAATTGCGTGTTATTGTGTAACCATTTTATAACAAAAGGTATGCACTTTCATAGGTTTGCTCTCCTCCAATAAATAAATAAATGTTAGGTATTTTATTCCAATTTTACTTTTTTTATGTATGATTGTTTGTTACTTCAACAAGCAAAAACGGCTCAACTACAGCAACGTTATAACTAATTTAGATTAACACAGAGGATTCGTTTTATCCCGAAAAACTGCCTTTATCAGAAGAAAATTCTAAGCAGATATCTAATAAAAGTATCTCGCAGCACAAGTTGATATTTCACGAATATCAAAGCGACCCGATTGTCCGCATGTCCGTCGGCGGCTTTAAATCGCGACGGTAGACTGCTTGGCGCCGGCCGTTTTTACAATCTTTTATGTAACTTGCCCGGTTGTTGTTAAGTAGGTCAAATCTTGTAAGTTCATTTTTACCTACTTCCAGTAGTCGGATCGACTTGAAATGTGGTAAACCTACCTATCTAAGTTAGATAATAATGCAAGTACAGTCAACAAAGTTCATTTTGAACCACTCTCACCTCTAGTGGTCGAATTGACTTGAAATTTTGTATAAGTAGGTACGTACCAAGAAATTTGTTATAATAATTATGTAAATTGGATGACAATACAAGAACGGTTGACAAAAAAAGGTTGTCATCATCATCATCATCCCAGCCTATATACGTCCCACTGCTGGGCACAGGCCTCCTCTCAGAATGAGAGGGCTTGGGCCGTAGTTCCCACGCGGGCCCAGTGCGGATTGGGAACTTCACACGCACCATTGAATTGCTTCGCAGGTTTGTGCAGGTTTCCTCACGATGTTTTTCCTTCACCGCAAAGCTTGTGGTGAATTTCAAATGTAATTCCGCACATGAATTTCGAAAAACTCATTGGTGCGAGCCGGGGTTTGATCCCACGAACCTCTGCTTGAGAGGCGAAAAAAGCTTGTATTAAAACGTAATTTTTAACACAAAACTTATTAGATACAAGAAGACTTGAAGAGAATATTCATTATACAGGGCCCAGGCTTGTGAATAAATGATTAAGTAGCTTGTAGTAACGCAAAGGCCTGTGGAGAATGATTAAAACTGTTATTTAAATTAAAGTTTAGGGTCTATAGGGGTTTATTATCGAAACATTTATAAAATGATAGAATAGATTAAGGAGATAAAGCAACTTGAACGTTCCCTAACTCATAACTAAGTACATGGTTCGAGGATTTTGGCAATTTAACGTCGTATGATATATGATGTAATTTCCTATTCATAAGCACATTAAAACTGGAATGAAATGCATTGGCGATTAAGCTTTTGAATACAATAATTAGATAATATGACAGTCAATTAAAAGTAAAAGAATCTTTGTCGTTGCCTTTAACTTCTTATTTCAGTGAATTATTTATTTTATCAAAATCACACTATAGAAATGTTAGGTGATAATTATGAATAGAATATTATATTACTATATTACAGTGTGATACTTTAAGCACCATCAATTCATCAGCATCATCAGCTGGAAGAGGGCCCCCTTAGAATATGGATTTTATTATTATATCTAATATTTATTTGTATGTCGTGAACGTTATGACAGTTAAATAAGATCAAATGTTGTTATATAGTTAAAAGTTTTACTACCCTAAAAACTACCCGCAGATTTGAAAAACGAATGTTTGGACGAAACATTCGGACGCCGACTCAAGAAGCCTCTTTTGGACAAATCACTGTACTCAGTATAAGAGTGCAGTGAAAATAATTGACTGAAAATTATTTTGTGTGTACCATAAGTAGGTACAGTACCTACTTATGGTACACACTATGTTATTTAACTATGTTTATTTTTTCTGTTTATATTTGTTTTAATTTTTGTCATTTTTCACATTCCGTGATTGTATATTTTTATTATTTTAATCATTGCATGTTTTCATTTAATCATGGAATACGTGTGTATTTCATAATTGTTTCTTTTGACATGATTTTACTTATTGACATATTATTATTTTCGTATTTTTGTAAATCATTATTTTACTGTAATTTTATTTTTGACGATCTTTTTGTGAATTCTTTATATTTTGATATTTTGTATGTAATGTAATGTAAAAAGCCGTGGTGGCCTAGTGGTTTGACCAATCGCCTCTCAAGCGATAAGTCGTGGGTTCAAACCCCGGCTCGCACCTCTGAGTTTTTCGAAATTCATGTGCGGAATTACATTTGAAAGTCACTACGAGCTTTGCGGTGAAGGAAAACATCGTGAGGAAACCTCCACAAACCTGCGAAGCAATTCAATGGTTCGTGTGAAGTTCCCAATCCGCACTGGGCCCGCGTGGGAACTATGGCCCAAGCCCTCTTGTTCTGAGAGGAGGCCTGTGCCCAGCAGTCGGACGTATATAGGCTGGGATGGATGGTAATGTAATTGTCACTAAGTAATAAATAAATCTATCTATCTATCTCATAGGAACCATCTGGATAAAAATGCCGAAGAGCGTGAACAAGTATCTCACTAAGCTTAAAGCCGCAGCGCTTAGGCTACAAATGTGACCCTTTTAACCTAGACCTAAAACTAGTTATGCCGCGACGGCACGAACGTTAGAGAACATCGAATTTCAATACTAATATTGTATGGCGCGCGGTTGGAAATTTAAACGCGATTAAATTCACAAAAATAATAATAAGAAATTAAAATATCACGTGAGCTAAGCGCTGGAGACAATTGTCCTCGTGAATCCTCACGTACTTTATAAAGAACAAATTTGTCAGTGAATGAAGAATTTTAAGAATGTTGAAATAATGTCCTAAATAACAAAGTACCTATTACGAATACATCTGTTAAAAAAAGTTAGGACTCGCGAAGTTATATGACTAAAAAGGCCTATAATTATTTTCCCAGTTGTCTGAACGAAGTAAATTATCCAACATTACGGTTATTGCAGAGTTTATGTTTGAAAAATGATTACTTTTACTGGTGAGTAGTTTTTATTTACAAAATGTCTGAAAACACAAAAAATGTGCAAAAAGATAGCAGGAGACGCGAAAAGCGGCGACATTGATTCTGAAAGGAAATATGACACACGATAACATTTCGATTCCTATAATATCAGTTCTTTAGACGAATATCAAAAGCCTAAATTACTCGTATATTGGTGCTTGTGCTTGTATGTCATGGTCACAAGTCTACTTAGAAAATTAAAAAAATAAAACAAGTAAACAAAACATGGAAGAAGTGTTTGGACTTCAAGGCGACGGAACCCCAAAAAAAAACTTCTTAGTCCAACAATCATAGATGGGTCGTAAAATACACAGTGGTTTTATTTTTCTTTAGCAACCGTACAACTCTATACTTATTTTTTTAGCATTATAAATAAGGTAAGCGATCTTGACGTGACTTTTAATTGAAAAACCCTTTTGAAAAATAAATAAAAAAAAACAAAAACCCGAAATCAAGTCTAGTGGGCTAGAACTTTGTTAAGTAGCTAACTTAAAATTCAACAGTCGGGACCCATTAGGTAAGAGTTTTTGAGCGTCACGATTTAAATGGGTCCATACTGTTGAACTTTAAATTAGGTACTTAACAAAGTTCTAGCCCACTAGACTTGTTTTCTTCTTTTTAGTATTTTAAAAGCAGTCGGGATTTTTAAAATTTATTGTTTTATTTCACACTTCTTTAATAGTTCTGTGAAAATGGTGGGTTTAAAACTATTATAACCCATATATATTTAGAATGGGCTAATTATTAGCTTTCATTTGATACTTCACTCGATAGGTTTGAATAAAAATTATTTTATGAAAACTTACAATTTGGCGCCAAAAATTCGTCATTTTGATTTTTCAACAATTTCATGTACCCACTGTCACTCGCGTTATCAATACAAATCCAATGACGTATCATTTATCAAAAACAGTTCAGCCATTGAGTTACGAGAGGACATACATACATACGCGTCAAACACAACCCTCCTTCTTCGCAGTCGGGTAATAAGTCACAGCAAATATGTAACAATTAGCAAGGACATATGATCAATTGATCATTTACATGCTTTTGGTATCATAAGTACCTAATAGTTACTGTTTTTTTTTATAAACGTTTTTCAGTAAAAAGAGTCGTCAAGACCCTATTTTTAATGCTAAAAAAACGAAGTATAGCACCTTGTTATAAAGAGGTTCTAGATTAAAGCAATATTTTCCCAGTTTTCGTCAAGTTTTTTTACGATTCTAAATAAAATACGGCGTCATAAACACGTAACGTTAACGTCTTTACGACTCAAGGTAAAACGTTTACAAACGTCAACCTCTTAACGTCGGACGTTGAAATGTTAAATTGTTAAATCCGTATTACGACCATAAAGTGCTTTAAGTGGGATTTATTCCTTGAATATAATTGTATTTTTTAAATGCGAAATGCAAATCCTCAGTACGCAAGTCCGACTCACACTTGTCCAGTTACTTAACCCAGTCACAAAACACAGATAGTTCAGAAGTCAATCTCCATACAAGTGCGCTCGAGCAACGCACACATAAACACTGCTCACGGACACGATATCTCGGCACGGTTGGGACCAGTGCGAGCGGGAGTGCCATGCGCTTGAGATACGCGTCTGTGAACTTTTTGTGCAATAATGGAGCAACAAAAAAAAGTTATTATAACGGTTCAGTGGACGGTTGTTTAAATTAAATAATCGTGAATTTCGCCAATAACGATGTCGTCGGTAGATATTTTCTGTGACAAATTTATAATATAACAATGACATTAAACTTAAAATATTTTAATTATTAATTTATTTTTCCATTCTTCCCGTTTCATTCTCAACAATAAATCAAACAACTAGAAACTAGTTGACAACCTTAGAGCGACCGCCGAGCGTAGGTATGAAAAGTGAAGTACATACAAGAGATTGACTTCTGAACTATCTGTGTTTTGTGACCCAGTTTACCTACTAAAGTATTATCAAGAGCGTATTTTTATTAAGTCAGGGGTCACTGACCGCTGCCTTTAAAGGGTAAAAGCGCCTATCAAAAACTCATCAGCCGTGAAGAATGCCGTCTGCGAAGAGTAATTACCCTCAGCCCCTGATAAGACTTATCTTTACTACTCGGGGACTTAGCAGCCACCTTGACATGGTGACTCCAATTGTGAAGCTTAAGTAATGCAGTTATATGGTTTGCTAAGTTTGTTGAGATAAAAAAAGGGCTTTGTGTTTACAATTTAATGTAATGTAACATGCAATAAAGAATTTTAATTTGTAGCTCTAAAAAACTTTGTTTAAGTAACCCAGAAAATGATTTATTTATTTGGAGAACAAACAGAAATAAGTGTACAGAATGATGTCTCACTAATATTATAAAAAAAAATGCGAAAATTTTGTGAGCACATGCGCACATGCGTATGTTTGTTACTCCTTCACACTAAAACGTCTGGATGGATTCGATGGAGTCGAATAAAAAAAAGACTCGATGTTTAAAAAAACATAATAGGATACTTTTCATCCCGATATTCTCACGGGATCGGGATCAAAAATCTCGCAAACCGCTAGTTTTCGTGTTATGAAATTCGTTGCGAGTTTTCTTCATACAATATAAACGAACACCGTATCCTAAAATTTCGGGGACTTTTTGAAAATCATTATCATCATCTGCCTACAGCAGTCCACCGCTGGATATAGGCCTCTTCCATGGCGTGCCACAACACTTTATCTTCAACATCCATCCGCCGCCAGCGACCCTCTTAAGATCGTCCGTTCACCGTGCCTCAGGACGCCCTACACTACGTTTTCCCGTCCGTGGTCTCCATTCGAGGACACGTCTGCTCCACCGTTCATCGGTCCTGCGACAGATGTGGCCAGCCCAACGCCACTTCATCGAACTAATTCTTTGAGCAACGTCTGTGACTTTCGTTCTTGAAAATCCCAGGATTTAAATTCAAGCGTTGAACCTAATTGCTCACGTAACGGAACGCGCGTGTAAACTCCAGTCTTTCACAAAGACTCTTTAGTAGGTAATACTAAACTTTGACATCACGCTATGAAATCCTCCACGTCAACCAATCGTATGATCAACATATCAACTTTACTAGACACCTGACATGACACCAAACCATTTAAAAACCTTCTCTCCACATATCTCACGTGTTCTATAGGTGAAAGTCACATCACCAAGTTTACGATTACGCCGCCGCCGACATTACCTTAAAATTTCCCGGTTACGTAATAAGATTCATGGATACTAAAATACGGGCCTCGGAGTTAATAAAAGTCCGGAATTTGGTATATTTGAAGTTGGATTTTGTCAGACGTATCTCCTGGGATGTTTGCGAAATTTGATTGGAGAGTAATGATGAGTTTTGGGGCCGCAAAATGGGATACAGAAAGTTTACGCCTCCTTTTCAACGTCAACAAAGCCTTTACAGATTGTCTGCTGATATGTTGGATATCATTTTGAGTGGACGCATATTGATAAAAAAAATGCGTTAGTTAAAGCTTTTCTGTACGGTAATGAGATTTCATACCTATCATTACAGCACGGGGGGGGGGGGTCGCGCCACGACCACGTGCAGCTGCAGGTCGTCAGGTGGGGCAGACATATCTACCTGCTCGTTCTCGTTAATGCAGGGCATTCACAATAGTTCTTGAACACATAATAGAGGATTTAATATAGGGATATAGATAAAATATTGTATGCAACTGTACGTAATTAATTTTTAAAACACTCATGTGACCCTATTGTAAACCCACACTCGTGTTTTAAGGACCCCTATTACGATACAGTTGCATAAAATACTATTTTTAGCTAAGCTGAGCATAACACCTGTTAAATATATTTAGTGCCATAGTTACAAGTATAAGACTTCCGATACCACAAATGGGACTTGTTAAATTGTTTAAACCAAATACAGTAAACTTACAAAATTAAAAGTAAAATCTACTTAAAATGAAAAATAAGGCTAATGGTCAAACACTTACCGGACATCTTCTATACGTTATACTGCTGAACGTATTGTTACCATCACAATAAGGGATGACATGAGTTAAACCTACCCAATGCTATCTCCAATATATTTAGAAAAATTGCATGTACTACTAAGTCGCCTTCGATCTCTATGAAGTCCTCCTTACGATGATTTATATGTGTGTGTTTTATTTTCTATGTGTATTTACGCAAAGACATTCAGGGCTCACATAACGCAAGCGCCTCTTAGAGAAAAGCTTGTCGTTAGTAATTATAATACGAGATCGTAATCCTTTAATCCTTCAAAATCTCCGAAGCATCACAACCATCACAGTATAAACCTAGTATACCATCTACAAACAGTCGAATTCGCACTACCACAAGAGCTCTATTCGTGTGCCCGCCCCCTCTCATAGGACATAAAATGTATGTGTATAAACGATTGAATACCTTACTACCTGTTCTAAAATTAAACCAAAATATTTCAGCAATAAGTACCTAGTTGGGTTTGTTTGACTAAACTTCTCCAATTTTTTTTCAAATTTTTTAAATATAATTCAGAAATGTTTCCATAATACATTGACCGATATTCAAAGAATACCTCATCCAGAAGAGCAATTGTTCTACATTTTTAATCAAAACCTTTACAGGGGGTGTTCAATTCATTTGAATTCATTTTAAGAATGTGCATTTAGGGACGCTAGTCGGGTTCGTACTGTAACTACGCATACATTGGAGAACTCAAAACGTATGCCAGAATGCTTTCGGGAACGATTGGGTAAAAAATAATTTACACAGACCTTTTCACCACTTCTTTCTGTCATTCTGTCATACGATAACTATAGACAAGGCTAGAAAGAGATGGTAAATGCGATCGCGAATGTCATAGCGTTGACAATACACCACTGAATACGTACCCATGGACGGCTTGCCTCGGCGCTTCTTTGTAGATCACATACTGCATTTATAGTTACTCTGTCGCAACTAATCCTTGCACGATTCGCTATATTACTCTAAATCTACACAATGGATCAACTTGAGCCAACTTCTGATTAGGTCTTACGCTGAGTTTAACGAACACACAGACGACGAGAACAATAAGTTCACTGTACAAATAATTATTGCTACGACTACTTTGCTACTTGCGACGTAATGTACAACAGAGTCAAGCAAATTGGACGACTTGAAAGCCGAAGACATATTGCAAAACGTTCTTTTGATAAGAAGGTTGGTAAAAATATACGCTAAAATTTTAAAAAAACCTTACTATACAATATGACACTCATAATCCTTCTATATTATCCGATGATTAATGCAACAAATCCTACTAAAATCATAAATGCGAAAGTTTAGAAGTTAATAAAGTAAATGGCCGAGTGCTCGACACATTATTGCCCAATAGACGACACCCTGCTGTCGTCTCTATTGCTAATGACATAAGATTAAAGATGCCAACTATGTATGCATACTGCATTACTGTACTGCAGTACTGCATTAGAAGTTGGTGGTACTACGAGGAATAGGTATTTATGTTTGATACGCAAAAAAACTCATGGAATTTGAATGAAAGTTGGCGCATGATGGTTTACCAGCTTAAGACCCTTCTTAGAAATTCTACGACGTTGTGATGCACGTGATGGACCGAAATCGATGGAGGAAGCGCGTTTGTGCTCGAACGACCACCATCAACCGCGATCATCGCTCAAGATTGATATGACCAAGAGGAAATAGATGGTTCACAATCTGAATTTTTAACACAGAATACGTTTTTCCCCGAAAATTTAAATTATACACAAGTTCGTAAAAAACGAATTCTTTGCAGACTAAGTCGCAAGCAAACACCTGATGGTGGAATCATGAATTGCTTATACTTTTTTGGTATGGTATAGTGGCGGAGTAGCAGTGATATGTACGATAGGTATGGCAAAGCTTGTGCCAACTGCGAGGTGCTGCATCCGAAGACAAACATAACTCACCTTTCTCTCCCTCTAAGTTTCGCCAAATGAAAATGTGCACTCCCCGCTACTGCCAAGTAGCGTGGTAAAAGGTTTTAACTTGATCAGACTTTGATAGACTTTGATTTTGTACAAACATTTTATTAACACCGCGAGTTTCATGGCCCGTAAGTCACGTCGCCTATAAACGACATAGCACAGTTTTATTGAAGTATCGAGCCCTTTCGGGAGTGATCCGACAAATAAATATTCCCGTTTAATACGACATTCTGGAAATTTTATTGGAAAAACCCTTTTGTAATAAAATATTCGGTTATTGGAGTGATTGACTCTTATATCTGCTTATTGGATTTCGGTAAATATTCGTAAGTTGAGAATGAAAGTGGTTATAGGAATTAAAGTTGAAAGGGAAAACTTTCGGATTCCAGATTATTCGTTTATAGTATTGTATTGTATTGTATTGTACAACTCTTTATTGTACATGAAAATAACATAACACAGGATAATAAGACGTACAAAGGCGAAGGCGAGGAGGGGGGGGGGTATTTGCTTATAGGAAAAAATAGGTAAGTTGTGTAAATAATCAGAAAATTTAAGAATAATATCTACGACTATTAGTTATACAATTTTGTAAAGTAGCCTAAGTACGATAAATTATAATTACTATAACCGCTAGAATGAAAATATTGCCACAAGTTTAAGGAATCTCTATGGGATTTTGTGGGATGTTTTGAAAAAAGTTTGATACTTTGTCCGTGCAAAAGTGCATTGAGAATTATTCCAGAATGGTAATATTGAAACTAACATGAGCACAAGCAAACAATTCTCCATCAAAATAAACCTAGTGTCCAAAAACATTCCGAAACTTACTTACATTCGACAGCAACCCAAATCCTGTAATCGAAGCCCAAAATTATTCAAAAGGTCCAAAACCGGAACCGAACTCAACCAATTACCTTGACAGCATTTTTAAGGTGGACCCGATATCCAATTAACTTTACCAGCGCTTAATTGAATATTTTAACTACCAACTTTTATCGATACACCACGATCTTGATGTTAAAAGGATAAGGTGGTAAAAAGTGTTTTAATCCGAATTCAAAACAAAACAGTATGATTTAAACCAGTGATTCCCAAAGTGGTCCAGGTGGACCCCCAGGGGTCCACGGGAGACTTGCTGGGGGTCTACGTAGGCGTGAACAAAAAATGGGGGTCCATAAGATGTTAATGGGGGTCCACGAAAATTTATCTGCCTTTGATAGTAAAGAGCAAAAATGTAAGCATAGCTTTTATAAGGGCCTACCTACATTGTTTTAAGTACCTAACTAAGCAGATAATATTTTAATAAGGCAAGCGACTGTTACTTGTCCAAACTTGCGTATTCGATATAACGTAAAATTTCGTGTACATGTACAGACTTGCAAAGCGCTATCCGCCGACAATGCTTAATGCTTGTTCAGACACAGCGACACAATTTTATTTTTTTGGCGCTTTAAGAATGTGGTAGAAATGTAGCAGCAGGGGGTCTACCGAAACCAGTAAAATTTTGAAAGTGGTCCACGAGAAAAATAAGTTTGGGAACTACTGATTTAAACAGTCTTTATCGGCATCATCATTGATCAGCCGTAGGGCACCCATTCTTGGACATAGGCCTCCCTATACACATAGTAAAAGAGGACAAGTAGGCTCACTACGAACAAAAGTATATTGCGCGGCTTAAATGTGTGCGCGCCGGTTGGCGCCGGTACGCACGCACCCGCCCCACGCACACACTGATAATTTAAGGAGGATTAAGTTTTCTTTAGTGAAGGCTGCGCTGCCGTCGGTGCCGTAAGTTTCGATTTTAGCTCGCTCGTCTTGCGCTAAGTGTAGTGTAATAGCTTCGTGCAAGGACACATAAAATATAATAGATACCAACCTACCCATAAACAACATAGTTATAGTATTATCCTGTGGAATGGCAGCGCCATATTTAAAATTTACTGTCAAGCGGCGCGGCCATTTTGAAAAAATCTTTCTTGACTGCAGTGACACCTACGAATTAATTTCGCGAATTCGCGAATTTTATTAAAAATATCACCAAAAAAAAACTACTTTAATTTTATAGATAAGCCTTACAGTGATAGTTTAGCATAAAATGGCATATCTAATTAAATAACAATGAATGACCTTCAATTTCTGTGAACTTTATTATTCATTATCAAATATCTGATAACCAAATTTTTCTCAGTCATGTATTAAATATCTATAATTACAAAATAAAACAATTACTTGTAGGAAACACTGATTTATTTCGTAAAATATTAATTTATTTACGAAACAAAGCCCTTTTATAGTCTTTCAATATCAAATAATAGTATAATACGAGGTTTCCAAAAATACCAGCGCACGGCAGCGGCCACACAGTGAAACTTGAGTAAACGATAAGAACGAAATTTCTTCCGTAATGTTGCCGCGGCCGTTAATAAATGCCATCCTTGTCTATTTATGAACGCATTCTGCAAGAATAAGCAAGCGAGATATAGGTCTACCAGTTTATATTTGTTACTAAAATACGTCACCCGCCAACGACCGGGAGCCGGTCGCTTGCCACTCAAGGGTTTTTGACAGCGTGCCGGGAGCCGGTCGCCTGCCAAACAAGGGTGTGCCGGGACCCGGACGCTTGCCACTCCAAGGGTTATGTGTAGGTAAACATGAGTAGTATTTATACAGTCGCCATCACCATTCCACCGAATTTATAAATAATATTTTTAAATTTAGCATTATAACAATAATATGGCATAGAATCTGTCTGGTTTCTCTAGGCACAGACATTACAGACTAGTTAATTTTAAGTTAACTTTCGTACTAAAATTATTTGCTGGTATGTAATGAATCTAAAATAGACGTCGACAACCCTAAGCGTCCGCGCCGGAGTAAGCAGTTACGTTTCCTAAAGGGTCGGAGTTGACTTACTTGTCCTCTTTTACTGTGCTATAGATCTCCAGTTACTTTGGTTGGAAGCGGCCTGCATCCACCGTGAACCCGCGGCTTCTACCAGGTCATCCGTCCATCTCGGTGGTTGAGGTCCAACGCTGCGCTTGCCGGTCCACGGTCTATATTCAAAAACTTATCGGTCCCACGGCTATCTGTTCTCCGTACCTGCCCATTGCCACTTCAATGAGCAGTCTTTGTATAATAGGGTGGAGCGAGTTTATTTTTTATGGATTTTGAATACTGAATAGTGTTAAAAAGTTGCGACTTGTTCAAAAGTTCACGAGAAAAATAAAAATATTTGATACATTGATTCCTCTACTGTCGTTCAAAGATTGAAAAAAATTGTTATGTTAAATTCCGTAAAATATTGTGTTTTTACCGAAAATTATGTTGTCATCTTATTCAAAATATACCTTAGTTGGAGTAAAACGCCTTTGTAACGCACTAACTGTACCAAAATTTTAAATATACTGTCAAAACTACCAATACCACCAATTTTCGTTTAAGTATGTTTATGTGACTTGTAACACGAAACTGTATGTATTGATACAATTTTTGATTGAAGTTGTATCCCGTCGCTTTCAGTATAAAATTTTATTTATTATTTTATGTGAAATTACGAAGTTTTTCAAACAAGAATAATATTTTCGAGGTAGGTAGAGAGCTAAAACATGTCGAAAAAATAATATAAAATATTTATGTAAGACACTAGTCCATATGCAAGTTTTTAGAAGTCTTCGAGACTGATTAAACAACATTTTTTTTCTCCAAACATAGACGCTCCACCCTATTGCATATATGTATAACTGTAAATTTCATTTAGCCACTAAGACCCTGGTACCAAAGTTTGGTACAACTATCTGAGCGCTTCACTTCAAATAGAACTTTAGAACGTGAAGCTGTACATAGGACGCTTTACTGTACGTGGTGTCACTCTGCTTCCAGAGCAAGGTATGTGCGAGAGAGCTAATTTTCGGTGCGGCAGGCGTAAGCTTTCGGAATCCAAAACTTAATGGTTAAGTAAAACAGTTTAATAATAGCGTTAAATGTTTCATTGTGAAAAAAGTTGGTATGTTTAAAATCTCCATTTTTATTTTGACAGTGGAAGCATACACACCTGGTTTGTTTGAATTTTTCATGATCGGTATTATCTCATCTGATCTCTTAGGTTAAGATGTTCAGAGTAAGGTACTTGATAAGAGTCTCCCTACATTCTTGTCAAATCTATATATTTCTAATTTACTTTATTTCGTTAGTTTTAGTATCAAAGAGAACTGAAAAATATTTTTTGTTTTAAAAAGCAACTTTCCGCCAAGTTTCTTGCGCCTATATTGTTCTTGGCAATGATGGTCTTTCCGAAAGCGATAATAAAGTGACAAGTATAAGAGCCTTTTGCGGTCTATTTACGGTTTTTGATTGACTACATCACATACTACATCAGTTAATAGAAATACTCCAACAATATTATTTGTACCTACTAGAACTTTTGAAAATCCTCCACCGTATTTCCTTCCACTTTCACTTGCTACTGCCTACCAAATATGCAACAAAAAAAAACTTGCTACGTTTAGGTATAGGAACAATTCTTGTATAGTTATTTATTTCGATGATCTCAACATTTCTAATTATTTCAATCTCGGTCAACTCGTAGAAAAATGCGCGCTTCGAATTCTAGCAAAAAAAAAACCGAGCAAATCTCCATCGCCCATGTACTTTTGTCCAGACCAAATATATTTCCTTTGACTAACCTAGAATCAGCCATCCAAATCAATTTACATGCGAAAGAAAGAACCCTACCGAAGTAAATCCTTTGAACCTGCGCTCGTGACCCGAGTAATACGAGTAGCTTCAAGTTTTCAATGAGTAATATTTAAGAATCAGACCTGTGCTTTCTCAGAGGACAAATATATCAATTTTAAGTATAGAAGCACTTTAAATTAAAATATTTAAAAATACCCTATATTTAGATTTAAACAATTTGTTCTCAAACTCTCTAGGTAACCTGGAAGTATTACAATTTTTGATAAATGAATTAGTGAGTCAGTCGGTGGGAGAAATTGTGATTTTCGGACATCAAAATGTCGTGAATGATCACAGGTTTTTTTTAAAATCCAATTCATAGCAATCTGGTAAACTTTGCAATAATTATATATTATGTACAGACAAGTCCCTGAATTACAACTGACAAAGAACCCGCTGTCTAGCAAAGTTAAAAAGTTATTCGACTTGCTTAAGAAAATTGTAACGTTTGACGGTGAAATTCCACTTGAAATCGCTGCACGGAGAAAATGTCCCGGGAAAGTCCGAAGCGAAAAGAAAATTAATTAAACGTAATGCTGGCAATGCATCCCAAGAGCGGAGATAAAAATAGTTTAAAGTTTACGATTGGACATTGGCTTTTATTATAATTATATAGTACGTTTAGTGACTTAGCTATTGGAGGAAGCGAATGCTACAATTTAAACGAAGTCAATCAGCTAATGCTGTGAGATATCAGATTCAAACGGCTCATTCAATAAATGCCTTACAGACTAACAGACATATCCAACTTCCTACTAATATTATAATGTAAGTTTGTGAAGATGTTTGGATGTTTGTTACTCAATCACACCTTAACCGCTGAACCGATTTAGATGAAACTTGGTATACAGATAGTTTGATTCCCGAGAAAGAACATAAAATAGTTTTTTTCCTGGAAAAAATCATAATTCTCGCAGGATAGCGATCAACGAGTACTACGAGGACGGTAACAGCTAGTAATAAATACAAACTAAATTAACTGGGTGGCTGGTGATAGCATAGTGGACTACATTCTATGCACACATATGCACTTCTGATCGACAGACCTCCATGTGCTATGTTGCAGATAATCCTTCAATGGCGCTCACACTAACACCACTTAGCAACAATTCGAAACAAGAGAAATCCCCGCGCTCGCTCAATGGAAAACGTTATTTATAGACATAGCCGAACACATTGCGTGCATCTCCGATCATAATTACCCATCAAGTGAAAATATACTTTCATTCTATGGAAAACGAACTGGAAAATCGGAAGCAGTTACCAACACCTGGCATTAGGCGAAGTTAAATTGTTTGCCGTCCACTGTCATTTGGCGCTATTGTGCACACAAGCGTTCCGACAATTTGTACGCACTAGTTGTGGTTTAATTCAATAATGCGTGGCAATGAAAGTAAGTGTTTCGAACTGCAATTGGCGGGTTGGGTGTTAATGTGTATTCATTAGCAGGTCTGGCAGTCCAAGAGTATGCAGGGACCTCGGGATAATGAGCACATGCAGGCGGATTTAGTTGCTGAATTAGTGGTTTCTAAGTCAATTAAAAGTTTATGTCCACACATACATCGATAATTTGTGTAGTAGGTTGTGCAATATCAAACGCAGTATCCAGAAAAGCAAAATTTCTACTTAATGAACTACAATATTTATATAATATTATTTATATAATATAATATTATTCCGGGTCGTACTTGGTCCAGCGGGTCTCGTTGGCCATACAACGGGGCAATGCCGCTGGGGTAATGGGTACGTTTGGGCCAAGTACGATGCGGACGGGTATGGAGTAGTTTTTCGTTTACTTTATTATATCTTTGCGGCTTTGCGAGGAGGAGGAGGAAGAGGAGGAGGGGAGCTTTGCGGTAAAGGAAAACATCGTGAGGAAACCTGCACAAACCTGCGAAGCGATTCAATGGTGCGTGCGAAGTTCCCAATCCGCACTGGGCCCGCGTGGGAACTATGGCCCAAGCCCTCTTGATCTGAGAGGAGGCCTGTGCCCAGCAGTGGGACGTATATAGGCTGGGATGATGATGGTTTATTATATAAATTATACTTTTAAGTGATTAAATTATTTATGTGTATACAATATTGTTACCATAATTATGTTCTCCGCTACCAATAGCAAAAAGCAGTAGCAATAAAAGCAAGGTGGAAAATGAATTATTTAAAACTTCCACTTGTTTCAAAGTTATTATTAAAATCATTAACTTAGGTTTACTTTTTTTTACATGAAACTGAAACTTTTTCAACGTAGAGACTAAATTATGTATGAACGACAGTGAGTCATATAAATTTTCAATTATCATTTACCTACTTAGATTAGTGTTCATATCTTGTGCTGCAACGTATGCTGAATATTCAATTTCTTTTGTTTTACTGGAAGCCTATTTAATAATGTATGTCTGGCCCATACCTACTCACAAACTTTCGTATTTATAATATTAGTACGATTATAGGAATTATCCACTTCTATCAGGGCTTCAAATCTGCTTTGTACAGAACTTGTTAGCGCCAACTCGTTAGTTCTGGAACCATTGGCAAACCCAATATTATGCAGAGTTTATTGCTCCCAGACACGCGAATTGTTAATATTCGAAACGCTAACCTCGTCTGGATCTGATACGGGTTAGGTTTACTTTGAGATCTAGTTTTGGAGTTATAAAACACGAAAGAAAGCATGGAAGTATGAGCAAACGTACTGAAAAATCTTTGGTTACATTTTATACCTTACATAATTCCGGTATCTCAACCTTTAGTCCAGAAGCATAAAATATAGCACCGGTATTCTTTATCCAACTTTAGTGACGACGATTCTTTTTTCTGGAATTTTCACAGGATTTTTTGCGGGTTTGATTCCGTATTTTTCAATTAAATGGCGAATCTAATAGTTCACGCAAACAAAGTCGCGGGTAAAATCTAGCGTAGTCCGCACAAAGCGTTTTCGCTCTTCCTTCATCAACCGCACAGCAAAAGAGTGGAATTCCCTGCCTGCGACTGTGTTTCCTGAACACTACAATTTGGCCGCCTTCAAGTCTAGGGTGAATGAGCATTTACTAGGCAAGCGTGCTCCATCGTAGGCCTCATCCTCGCTTTCCATCAGGCGTGATTGTGGCCAAACGCAAGCCTATACTGTATAAAAAAAAAAGTAAGTAGTAGTTAATAATTATAGTTTCTATGATATCGAAATGTATGTACTACCTAATAACCCAGTGCCAAGAAAGAAAAAGAAAGAAGAAACATTTTTATTCGTGACATTATCATCATTCATCCCAGCCAATATGTCCCACTGCTGGGCACAGGCCTCCTCTCATAACAAGAGGGCTTGGGTCATAGTTCCCACGCGGGCCCAGTGCGGATTGGGAACTTCACACGCACCATTTAATTGCTTCGCAGGTTTGTGCAGGTTTCCTCACGATGTTTTCCTTCACCGCAAAGCTCGTGGTAAATTTCAAATGTAATTCCGCACATGGATTTGGAAAAACTCAGAGGTGCGAGCCGGGGTTTGAACCCACGACCCTCTGCTTGAGAGGCGATAGGTCAAACCACTAGGCCACCACGGCACAATCTTATATAAGTACCTAAACAACAGTGACATTATACAAAATACTATAGGTATAGAATTAAACTAAAAAATTACGTAAGACGCGGGATTCCATAGATTGCTCTCACATAGCACACACGTTTCTATAAAATGTTGCATCCCCATTTTCCATCTTAAACGAAGTATAACGACTACTCTATTGACAAGATCATGAGCTTTTAAAGATAAGATATATGACAATGAAAGCGATAAATAAAACTCTTCAATGGCCAATACAACCATACTTAGAAGATTCGCAACAACGAATACATCTAAAATATGTAGATGCTTATTTATTATGTTTCGATTCAAAGCAGCCATCTTTCGCACCGCTCACAATGCTTCGCTTTCTTCGAATTTGTCATATGTTTTGACAAGTAAATTTGCAAGATCGGCGCTTTCGCGAATGACTGACAGGCGCATCAGTGCAGCTGTTAGCATTTCAGTCACTTTCACTGGCTTGTTGACGCGTTGAAGGGCCATTTAGCTTGTCAAAACATTGTTGCATAACAATATATAAGAAAGTTTGAAGTGCGAACGCGTTGACGTTTATTATTAAGATGATAAAAAGTTGGTACTTATAAAGTCCTCTCAGTTTGTGAGCAATGTAAACAAACCGCCATATTGATATTGTCTATGATTTTATGAATCTTATGCCTACCAAAATTTCTTTTTAAAATGAAATATGAAACTCAAATTACTCAATTAATAAAAGTAAATAAACAGCAATAAGTAGCATTCATTTAGATGAAATTTGGTACATAGGGGTTTTCGGGGATGAAAAATCGATCTAGCTCGGTCTTATCTCTGGGAAAACGCTTGTTATCGAGTTTTAGCCCGAGCGAAGCTCGGTCGCCCAGGTATTATATTATAAACAAGGTGAAATTTTTATTTCATAGAAAACTATGTAGATATAGTGTTTCTAGCTCAGAAAATGATGGACAGTGTAATCTTATTTTATCTGAGGGCTGATTGACATAGAGTTTATGATTTATTTTCATAGCATGAAAATTTAAAATGTTATCACACTAATTTTATTTTAGCAATCGAGCGCATCGTATTGTAAGCATTGTATTGCCGGTGAAGGAAGACATCGTGAGGAAACCTGTACAAACCTGCGAAGCAATTCAATGATGTGTGTGAAGTTCCCAATCCGCACTGGGCCCGCGTGAGAACTACGGCCCAAGCCCTCCTATGCTGAGAGGAGTCCTGTGCCCAGCTATATAACTACTTTAAAACAAATCACCACTTAAATAACTTTATCTCCAAGTTAACAAATCGGTAACCCTTTTACGACCGCCATATCACTACGTAGAGTCGTATCGTAAAAACTGGGACCACAAATGGGTTACTAGACCTACGGCCGATAACGCCCTCTACCTGTATTGCTATGTTTAAGCGAGCTTAGTAACTAGTGCTTAGTACTTGTCGGAAATTAAACAAAAGTGCCGTTGATTATCTAAATAAGGTACCGTCACTTGCGTATTAAATTAAAAGAAAGAAAGAAAGAATAAATTTATTTGCGAAAATTCAGCTCAACATGAAAAATAACTTACAAATAAAAACAAGAACCTTACACGAAACTTTTACGGTAAAAATAATTAAAAAAAAGGAATATTGTGCCGAAAGAAACAAAAAGGGTCATAAATTAATAGTCCTAGTATGTCCGACATTGTTTCAAACCAATCTGTAGATGCTTGCCACCTTACAGTACTCTGTCTCATGTTTATTTTAGTTCAAAGAGCCAGCTACTCGTACTTTCTACCTTAGGGCTCACACACGCACATATTTTGATCAACAATAAGTCACGTTAGTTTGATACGAAATCTTTAGTTCGATTTGAGTAGCTATCTGAATAAAAAAAGATAATTATGAAACGGAATGCAACTGAAAATATGCAACTCATTTTGTAGAGTCTTAAATGTCACTTTTTTGACATGAAATGCTCCAAAGCCCGCCCGGATTGCTGCCACCATCTTGTTCGCTAATCCTGCCGTGAAGCAGCAGTGCTTGCACTGTTATGTTTCGGCGTGGAAAGTAAGACAGCCGGTGAAATTACTGGCACTTGAGGTATCCCATCTTAGGCCTCTAGGTTGGCAACGCATCTTCAATACCCCTGGTGCTAAGTACCAATGACAAGTACTAAACTCGTTTAAACGTGGCATAATGGTTGCATTTGCGTTAGCATTTATAGCAACTGGTTGTTGTACAAAGCGAGACGATGAAGTGACTAAAAATGGAGAGAAAACTTTTCAAGGAAACCACGATGAATTCATTGACTTTCTTGAATAAACAATGAAGGCTGATGAAAATCCTTTTAGAATGTCTTTGTTACAATAATTTATCCATTGTGCATTTTTTTTATTACCTTCAAATTAAATACACTTTTTGAATTATCGGCGAATACTGTTGTTTTTTAAATGGTAGTGGTATATTTTGTGCGTACAACTCTAAAATTTTAGCTCTTAATATTGAAAAATCGACATTTCAATATTAAGAGATATGATTTTTTTCCTAAAAAATACCATTTTTACTGAATTTTCACATATTATTATATGACCAGTTTTTAGAACGCCATTTAAATGTACCGTTAAAAATCATTGGAAATGTTGAAAAACTCTCCAACAAACATAAAACAATCGGTAAGAAGTCTTAACACACCCATATGTCTGTTTTTCAGTGTGGGCTGTGGTGTGGGGTAATGAGTTACCCCATGTGGCCGCTATGTGACCTGGCTGAGGTGTGGCCGCTAAGGGTTAAGATCGCGGGATCGCGTTGGATGTGGAAAGCACAAGACCAGCCTGAGTGGAGAGCCGGCTGAAATGATGATACCAACGGTTGGCTCTTAAAATGTTTTTTTTTTCGAGTAATAAGTATTACTCAGTACATATTTTTGTGCGATTACACGTAAAGTCGGCATTAATATCTGTGACTGAGCGTGCATAAATATCTGATACGTCTCTAATTCTAGGGTCGGTAGGATGTGCTAGGTAATTTTGCACGCTGTGAGGTAGGTATTAATACAGGTAATACAGCCTATATACGTCCCACTGCTGGGCACAGGCCTCCTTTTAGAACAAGAGGGCTTGGACCATAGTTCCCACGCGGGCCCAGTGCGGATTGGGAACTTCGCACGCACCATTGAATCGCTTCGCAGGTTTGTGCAGGTTTCCTCACGATGTTTTCCTTCGCCGCAAAGCTCGTGGTAAATTTCAAATGTAATTCCGCACATGAATTTCGAAAAACTCAGAGGTGCGAGCCAGGGTTCGAACCCACTACCCTCTGCTTGAGAGGCGATAGGCAGGTAATACTTACCACCTATATAATTACATATTTTTGCCACTCTCTGTATCAAACAGATTATTGTAAGACAAGATAGGCAGTTTTGCGGTAGAACAACCGGCTAACTGATAGTGTATTTTTCAATCTCAAAATTGGCGGGATGATCGGAAGTGTCGATGGAGCTACGCTATATTTTCAAGAATTGAATAAAAAATAAAAAATATGGTATAGTGTTTTGCACATTGGTTTGGTGCCCCTACTGTTTAGCAACACAATGCTGAGTGGAGATCCTTTTTCGGTGACAATTTTATTGGTGTCACCACCAGTACGATGTAAATTGTGTTAGTTGTATATTTATTATTGTTTGTATAAACTATTTTTCTTCCTTGCTTTTTCATGGCGGCCATAGCACAGTTAATGCTCAGAGGTAACGAGTCTATGAGTATTGGTATTTTATCATCCCTAAGACCCATGTTTTCCTGTTCATAAACCGCTTAAGTAACTATTTAGACCACGCCCAACCGATGTACAGTAAGAGCAGCCCAATCAAATACTAAACTTCATCATAAAAGTACAACTGCAGTCGATGGTATGGAAATTTCTACAATCTGCCTCGAATTTACTATTAAGATCACTTCCTTGTCCATCACTTTATTTGTCTGTATTGAATAATTTACACTGAAACCCTTGCTCACCAACGACCTTATGATAGCTACATTTATACAGGAAATGTGTGCTGATGCAGTTCCTCCACCTCGACACTGTAAGAACACACACCAATCACACAAACCCATCTATCATGAATAGGAAGCTTATCTTCAGAGCAACACACCATTTCACCGTGCTATCAGATGCTAGACACATTGAGCGAAAAACTAGTTCTACGCCGACGGAGTCGCGGACTACAATGAATATCTTAAATAAATATAAATGAAAACTAAAAACGTTTAAAAAAACTCTTATAAACTTTTATTGCTAGCCTAAATTGAGTACCTTCACAGACGCCGAAAAGAATTTAATTAAAAAAATTATAGCCAAACTAAAAACATTCTATTTACTCAGCACTTATACATTTACGTCGCATAATCTTAATAACATTCTAACTGTATAGAAATTAATTAATGTAAGTTATCTGCAAGAAATTCAATCTATTTGTAATAAATTCAATTATACAAAACAGTTTGCGATAAATTTACGTTTATTGAGATAGAACGACCGCATCAATTACTTGAGGCAAAATAGTAGAAAATCTTCAACAAATTAATTATAATGCCATTAAAATACTATCAAGAGCATGTTTATGAGCTTTCTTAAGGCAGCGTATTGCGATTTCCGCGGGTCACACCGTACTACTAAATGGTCCGCTGCTGGTGCACATCACCATACTGGTATCACTGATCTCACGCGGAAACTCCCGGGTTTTGACCTCCCTCGTAAACAGTGGTGCCGGATAAACAGGTTAAGGACTGGGCACGGCCGCTGCAATTATTTCTTGCATAAGTGGGGGTGGAGAGACTCAGCTTTGTGTGAGTGCGGCGAAGAGATCCAAACCATGGAGCACGTAATCCAGCGTTGCCCTCTGCACTCGTACTCGGGGCCGCCGGAGGACCTACTGCACCTCACATCGGACGCAGTTGCATGGCTCAACACCCTGAATGTTGACATTTAGCATGTTGTATTATTTTTGTATTTTGTAACTTTGTGTGTATGTACCTATATGTTATAAGCCTATTTTAAATGTATGCCATACGATTAAATAAAACCGTACTACTGGTAAATATGTACGAGTACGTACGTAAACTTTTTATTATACAAAAATAAAAAGCAATAATCGAAACAACTTAGAAAGTTGAAAAACCCCCGACATTGTCATTTTCAAAATTGTATATCTTAAAAACGGCTGAACCGCTTTTAATGAACCATAGCTAAAAACCATCACAAGGAAACTCGCTTTCACGTAAAAAAACCGCATTGAAATCGGTCGGAGGGAAGCTTTATAGTAAACAAACGGCATAAGTACACAAATTTATATTAACAAAAAATTATAGTACACAAATGGCAGAAGTAATAGTAAGAGGCATATAAATGTTGTTTTTTGAATCTGGCCGCTTGGTCTCCTCTCCATGCTATTATTGAGTGATATTTTGTACTTTATTACATAACAGTAAAATGTTATTTTTAGTATTACAGTCCAGCCAGGATAACGTGCGACATGAACCTAGAAATATTACAATTATATATAAAAAACTAGAGTTTACCCGCAGCTCCGCACACTTAGACTATTCGATCTGGTAGTTACAACTGAAATTCCGGGTTTTGACAAAATTCCCCTGGGAAGTCCCAAAATGTATAGCGTGGTCTTCATTGACGTTGTGTAACACACAAACTCACACAAACGCACGCACGCGCACACACACACACACACTTTCGCATTTATAATATTAGTAGGATTTTTGGTTTATAGTGTCAAATATTTTTTAGAGGTGGTGTCAACATAACGCATATCGCTCTACTAGCAGGTTATTACTATCCGGTGTAACAAGGTCCCTTCACTAACTAGCTCGTGGCTGAAGATATATCATCCTGCAATCGCTGCACTCGTTATGCAGCGTGCTGGCAAGCTAAATACCTATGCATACACTAAATCCATCGAAAAAGGGTGGACCTAGGAAAAGATTACACATGTCATCATCATCATCAGATAAAAGATGTCCGCTGAACAAAAATCGTTCCCTTAGAACGCCACTCTCGCGATATCGTCAGTCCGCCTACTGGGAGGTCTGCTAACGCCTCATCTTCCGGCTTAACGTCGCTACTTAAATATATTAGATACATTTCTTCCTCAACGGTAACAAACGTAACGCACACAATTTTATAACGAAAAGGTTTTGTTACTGTAAAACATTTTATTACAAATTATCCCCTTCTTTTCGCCCCTCGTTACTGTCAAGAACTTGCCCAACCACTCTATGCGTCCAAGTCGTCCCGTGATGTCCTTTTCGGTCTGCCTTAGCATCGCTGACAAGCAGTGGAATGCCACCCTAACAACACGATTCCCATCGAGTTACCTAGTTACATGACGTCAGTAATGACAAGTATTGCAAAGATTGTGTTCACCAATCGTGAGGTTTTGTATCTGATGACTGACTTGGTCCACTCCACTCTCCAGGCTCATCATCATCAAGAGTTACACTCTTATTGATGGAGTACTTGACAGTTATCCCTTTTTCCATCAGTATTTTGAATCTCCGGGTTCCCTTATTAAAAAATTCTACTTCGCGCCACTGCTGGCTAGCCTTCACACAGAACCCAGCGAATAAAAATTTGAGACCATACCATATTTATACTTTATAACATGCTTATTAAAGACCCGAGAGCAAACATTAGTATTATTCATACAAATATCTACCCTGACCAGGGATTGAACTCAGAATCTCAAGCTTCATAGTCAAGTTCTCTAACCCCTTGGCTATCCGGTCTTCTACGTGTGATTTGGCAGTAATTACCAGTTTTAAATTTTAATCAAACTTAAATGATTCTATGGATTCCACACTACTTAATTAAACTTTTTAGGTTAATTTGGACATAAAGTTTCACGCTTAACTTTAAACACGTATCGATTATGGATATTAGGATATCAACACCAACATACATATTCATAACAGCCTGTGTGTTTATTTAATATAATGACGGTCTAAAATAATTAATTGGGAATCCTAGCGAATATGATAATGAATGAATAAATTACTTATTTGGTTTAATTAGAACTGCGTGTAAGAGCTTTCTTGTTCAAAGATTACCTGATTTGGTGGTACTGTTATTTATGAAGCAGTAGCAGAGTATGGAACCAGCTTTCTGGGACAGTGTTTCCGGAGAGGTACAACTTAGGCATCTTTCAAAAAACGAGCCTATCAGTCTCTTAAAGGGCCGGCTACGCACCTGTGATACCCCTCTTGTTGACAGGTGTCCATGGGCGGCGGTGATTGCTTCCCATCGGGTTTTTAAAAAAAGCTACTTTGTGATTAAATGTATTGACTTTATTTAAATTGTTTTTTTTAAGACGCAGTAAAACTTCGCATTCTGTATTGTACATGGGCGTTTTCATAAAAAGTTGTTGAAATGACTTTTTTTTAGATTTGGATGAAATTTCGTTTTCCTGCTCAAAAATCAGGAGCACTTTCGATTTTAATAGGAGAAAAAAAAGTGTCCCAGGTTTTTCATATTTTGTGCTATCCATTACACTACCGCCACAAAACGAGTATGAAAACGGTAACGTAATGGAATAAAAAATCTTGGCACACTTTTTTTCTCCTATTACAATCGAAAGTGCTCCTGATTCTGAGTAGGAAAACGAAATTTCATCCAAATCTAAAAAAAAACATTTCAACAACTTTTTCTGGCGGCGTTGCTTAAATCGAATATCTACAGCAAATATAAATCAGTTATCCTACTAATTCTTCATTACCAACTTAGTACTCCGGGCTCCAGTGCTGGTGTGGAAAGTAAGGGGAAATCACCACACTAAGTATTTACCCAAGACAATCGTCATGAGTTCTGATTAATCCTAAACTTATGACCACGGAGGACGGATAGCCGTTGGGGTCGAAAAGTTCTCGAATGGAGCAAGCACAGCGTAGGACGTCCACCAACGAGATGGACGGATGACCTGGTTAAAGCTGCGGGTTCACGGTGGATGCACGCCGCTTCCAACCAAAGCAATTGGTGGTATATGGAGGAGTCCTATGTCCAACAGTGGACGTCCTACGGCTGAGATAATGATGATGATAACCGCGACTCCTCTATCAAGAGTATAGCGACTTAAGAGATGCTACTAATATTATAAATGTGAAAGTGTGTGTGTGTAACTCCTTCACGATGAAATTTACACGGTAAGCAATGGGCAGCCTTATCGCTACCAAGCAATCTTTACCAGGCAACCTTTCAAAACAGAAAGAAGACAGACACTGTTGATCTCCCGATGACTACGGATGAGATATACATACGATTTAAAAAAAAAACTATCTGGGGGCACGGCAGTGCCCCCGCCAAGTCGAGCAAAAAAGTGGCACGGCCGGGCCATCCTTTTCTCGAAGCAGCAGGTCTACTACAAAACTCGAAACTCGAAGTTCGTGTCGTGCGTTCCTCTGACAATTATACTATTTAATACGAGAGCGAGAGGGACGGTACGATACGAACTTCGAGTTTCGAGTTTCGTAGTAGCCCTGCAGTTCAGGCCATAAATTTTTTGTAACCAAAATTAAGCGGCTAAGAAATATACGATATATAACAAATGCTTCAGGATGTATAGTTACGTAGTTATTCACTAAGTCCACGGTCATTACGGCAATAGTATTTTATTTTAGTACCCTAGTGCGCAGGAAAATTACTTTTTAAGCCTTTTAGCTGCCTCGCTGGGCCGGAGCGTGACCTAAATTTAGATAGATGAGAGCACAAAATGACGAATGCAACTGCTGGGATGGCAGCTCGCCTATGAAAACTATGAACTCGGAGATATTTCTGAATATAATGAAATATGTGGTAAATCGTGGAGAGGATTCAGAACAAGTATTTTTGAGCGTCGTGATTTAAATGGGGCTTCTTCGCAGTCGGGTAAAAAATGGCTAGAGCCTGCTCACAACATTTTTTTTCTCTTTTCTTTTATGCTTCTCTCTTTTCAAAGCTTAGCTTAGAGGGCCCCCTGAGGTCCACCTGGCCATACGACAGCTACGCCACTGGGTGGGGTACAATGAGTGGGAGTAGTTAAGGAGGGACTTGGCACTTGTATCGTTTATATGGAAAATTCTAAGAGGCGCCATTAAAAATGCGGATATACTGGGGAGAGTGGGACTGTGTGTGCCGGAGCGATACGTGTGGCGGCTTGCGGCGGCCGCGGCCGGATCAACTTGCTCAACAAAGCGTCGCTAATACGGGCCATACGTGCTTAACAAAATTGCCGAAGAAACAGAGTTGTTTCTCTGTGTTCTGAGTGAGATCACAAAGATAGCACTATTTGTTATACGTTACAAGAATAATTTAATTACTTTTTTATTAAAAAGATAATTTTATATTTATGTTGCAACTTCTCTGTCACCAGCTTCGCGGTCAAGCCTGTAATGATAGATTTAAGTGTGTGTACAATAAATAAATGTATAAAATTACAAACTCTTGTAAGGCACTGTAAGATTTTTTTATAAATAATCACAAGACAAGGGATATGTATGTGTATAAGGAACCCGTAACTTCATAGCCCAGGTCACTTACTACTAAGCTCTCCCGGTCGTCAATGTCAATTAGTATTTTTAAGACCCATTTCAACCACATTTTCTCTTAAGCTTTCTGAACGTACTGCTTTACGTGGAAAAGGTAATCGGTATTGCCATAGCTTTGTCTTCGTAGTTTCTTTGAACGAATCGTAAAGCCGTATTATCGTCGTGGTTATCCTAAGTTTTATCGCTGCATTCAGGAAGAGTTTATTATTGTCTCCAATTTACATTTAGAGTGGAATCTAAATGGCTTTCGAATATTTTCGGTTCCATTTGCAACACGGAAGAGTTTCTCAAGTTCGAATCTATCTAACCTTCAGGACAGTTTAGCTAAAAGAGCAATTCTTGTAACATGTTTTTATGGTTTCGGAGCCAAAATGGCAAAACGGAATCATTATAGTTTCGCCATGTCTGTCTGTCTGTCTGTCCGTCCGCGGCTTTGCTCCGGGACTAACAATGCGAAAAAGCTGTAATTTTGCATGGATATATATGTAAACTATGCCGACAAAATAGTACAATAAAAAAATCAAATAAAATTTTTTTAGGGTACCTCCAATAGACGTAATTATTAGTACTTTAAGAGTAAATAGCAGCCTAAGGTATAAAATATACCTAAACTATGGAAGATTCTGGATTTTGTTCTGAGAGGAGGCCTGTGCCCAGCAGTGGGACGTATATAGGCTGGGATGATGATGATGATGATGGAAGATTCCGTATAAAATATGAAATTCTTAGAAAAATGTTACTTAATTTTTTCGTAACGGCTACGGAACCCTATTTTGGGCGTGTCCGACACGCTCTTGGCCGGTTTTTTTATTTACTAAGAGAGAGAGGCATGAGCATGAAGCTCATCTGATGGGAAGGAAAGGAATTCACCACCGCCCATCAATGGATGAATGAAAAAAGTTTATTCAACACACACATAATAGTTACAAACAAAAGTTATAAAAATAGTTGAAAACAAACAACAACTCTAGGAATTACGGAGACCTCAGAACCCCCGGCATTTCGGAAGCAGTTTCAATATGATTTTATCTTTAAAAAAACGCGTGTTGTCAAGTTTTAGCCTGAACGAGACTTCGTTACTTAGTACCTACTAAGACTAATAAGTACCTAGTTAATAATTAACACCATAAATCAATTTACATACCTATCTTCTTTTTCTTCTGATTAGCAATTCTTCCATAGGTTTTGCACGGCAAGACCTTTTATGGTTTTTTGTAGTCAGTGCGCTAACATTTTTCTATGCAATTATTATGTCAAGACGGATACATAAGTTAGGGAACCGACTGTACCTTTGGCACGTTCTAAGAAAACTTCTTGTGTCCTATCAAATACCATATAGTTGTTAGTTAGTTATAGTTATGAATGTCTATGGGCGGCCGTGGTTGCTTTCCATGGTGGCCCGCTTGTTCGTTTTCCCCCCTATGATATAAAAAAACCTGCCATATTCCTCGTTCTTTTAAACGGTACAACATGAAAGATTTTATTATTTGAGTAAAGCCCAGTAACGTCCTAAATCCCGGTTTTTAATGAACTACGTTATGCTCATTAATTCAAATTCCGGACTTGGCATTATCATTAAAAATATAAAATACTGTCGGGAAAAAACGCGAAATTAGCAAATCATATTGCTTTCGCCCGGCTGCTCGGCCTTAATTTGCTAACTTTTTCGAATCATTTTCATTTGCGTTTTTAACTTTATAATTGTCATTTTCTCTCCCGCTGGCGTAATTTTTTCAAAGTTCTGATTATGATTGATAAATGTTTTAAATGTTTGAGGAAATCGTAATTATTTCAGCGAGCTGCTAATTTAGACTAAAAAAAATAAGTAGTCTTGAGTAGACTTTTTTCTGTGCTGTGTCATGGTATGGGTTAATGTAACGAATTATTCTAACTCTATTCACCTTTGAACATGAAACTACCGTGAGACTCGTTCATGTTTATTTCAATAAACCCGGATGACATCCGTCTTAACTCGAGTTTAGCTCGACATGTTTCGGGCTTCATATAGGAACAACGTGACACGGCGACTACTGCCAACCCACCACCCACCTACCATCCAGCTACTTATAGTTCCGTTGTCGACAATTCGACATTGTTTTTAGGTACTCATGGCATTTTATGTAGAAAGTATATAGCCCCAGCATACTAGTGGATATCGTACGGATGGACACAAGTGGCGAGTTGTCATCCCGTTGTGGCGTCCTAAAGGGAAAGCCTTTGTGTGGCAGTAGACATTTTTCGGTTGATGATAATGATACTCCTGTGAGTATTCTATTCTGTGTGATCTGTATCACACAGAATAGTCAACAGATTTGACACTCTCGTTCGACATCCACCTAGAAGTCTGCATCTAGCAGTCTGTTGACTACCAATAGTTAATTGTGCTCTTATTGAAATTAAAAATTCATTAGGTATACCTATCTAGATTAAGTGTTTTAAAACTCCATTCAAAACTTATTTCACCGCTTCAAGGGTTTCATAAAAAAATCTTCGTTGTCACCAACATGATAAAAGGAACTGTGCCAAAATTTTAACTCCTAGTCTCAGCAGTTTGGGCTTCGCTTTGTTTGTTTGTTTATAGTCTTGTTTATTTATTATTTAAGTTATAGTTTAAAGTTACGGAAAAAAAAAGTGTCAAGTAAAAAAGCCGACTTATCCCTGAAGGGATCTCTGCCAGTCAACCTTTGAGTTAGTAAAATAAAAAAAATCGGCAAATAGAGCAAAACATGTTAATTATATACATACACATGTTGCTTTGATATGTTAATTAGTCAGTCAATCGTTGAGTCAGCTTCTTTATTTATATGTAGGTACTTAAAAGGTAAATACAGTGCGTGACCAACAGCCAGGCTTTTTAATGGAGGTTAAAGTAATGTATTTCTGTAACTTAACCATGACATTAATTTAATTAATTAACTAAATTTCAGATTTGCTAACTTTCTAACAAAATTACAATTGCCAGCAATGTACAGCAAAGTAAATTGACAAGTAATAATCAAAGTACCTATATGTCGGCTGTCATTTACACTTACTTGACAATTTACTTTGCTGTACATTGCAGGCAATTATAGTTTTTTTAGACAGTTAACAAAGTCTGACTTTTAGTTTATTTAAGTATAATTAAATTAATGTCATGGTTGAGTTACAGAAATACGTTACTTTAACCTCCTTTAAAAAATGCCTGGCTGCGGTAACACACTATATAACTTGGTACCTACCTATTTGTAGGTATAGCCAACCTATAAACGAAGACGTTCCATTATTCTCAGTTAACGACTACTTCAGTACCGGAGCGCGTCCTAAATATTTTAACGTCCTTATTTTCTTTATAGTCCAGTTGATCTCAATTTTTACGATCCGATTGTTCATACCACAATCTTCGAGTTGAGATCGAAGTTCTCCGAAACGTCTGCGACGTTTTACGCCGAAATTCGCCAAATGGCGACTTTCCGTCGTTAAATACAATGGTTATAACTTACGGGAAAGATCGAGTAAGTTAATAGCGGTGGCTTAAAGTCGTATTGAGTTTTAAACCTACTTTTGAGGAATGCTTTTGATGTATTACCGGCATAACCACTTATTAAAGTTCAGAAAAAGATTAAATAAATACATACATTTTTATTATTTATGGAAGTTTTATCGCAACAAAAGTCTCGAACGCGTTCGCGTTAAAATCTGAATCCTACTAATACGGAAGTTTGTGAGTTAGATGTGTGCGTGATTCTCCACTACCTCCAAACTTTAGTTTCACGGCGAAATATAGCCAATGTGTTCTCAAGGCAGTCACTATTTCTAATTTAAAAGTTATTTTGTGTGTGTTGGGTAGAAAAACCGTGAAATTAAAAACAAAAACCATAAAAACAAATTTTCTAAAGTTAGATAATAAAATTATATTCTCACGAGCCAGCCTCATCACCGATGCTGCCTCGGGCGCACGTTGTGTTAGAAAACGATACTGTTTAAACAAAATCTTTAATACAAATGTAACAACGGCCCATTCATGACGTGAATAAATTATAATATTTTAAAACGCATACGTTGATAGATTCGTTTTGAAGTGAAAGTGATAACACAATGGAACATTACACTTCGTTCTAAAAGGTGATTGGATAATATTTTGGCGATCGATTCTCATGATTGATATGTATGAAATAATAACGATTTTTGCTTGAGAAATAAAATGGTCTTAATGCATTTTCAAGCGTATTAGTTTAATTGGGCTAGTCAGATACATAGAGGCATTTGAATATGAACCGATTATTTGATTAGATCGTGTTTTGTCGCAGTATTTAGGTACCTACCTATTGGCTGGAAAGGTTAGTGAAATGTCAGCGGAGAGTAACTGTACTTGTCACTTGAATGAGTTACAATGTAGATACTTGTTTTGAATGAATTTTATTATAAACAGATTTTTTTTTTGCTGAGTTAAGTACGTTCCTTAAATAAAGTTATATTTGAGTCGCACGCGTGATTTTAATACGTAATTCAACTCTGAGATGGCTATGATTATTATAAGTAAACTCTTCAGCAGAATGCTGAACCAGTGTCCAATTCGCAACAGCAATGACACACAGTATCTTTATCTTGAGTGTTGGCTATTTTAATAATATTTTGACGTATTGTGAATAAATGTATTTTCTTTCTTTAATTGGTTTTTTGAAAGTTTTTTTATCTCGCTTTTACACCTAAAAGTGCAAGAAGTACGAACTACAAAGCAAAAAATATTATAAATTAAAATAAGCTGCTTTTTTGCCTCATTTTAATGAAAAAAATACTCCATTCATTGAGACATAATGAAACCATAGGGTAATAATTTGCGTTTTCACGCAACAAAAGACACCGCGGGCTGTAATGAAAAGGAAAAATCGGAAAACACGGCGTCTTACTCTGATTCTTTTCTACATTTTTCAGAAGGTTTCCAATCAAGCGTTTATCAGTCTGAAGCGGAGAAAAGTGCACCGCGACCCGAAGAATTCAATAGGAATTCATTGAAATCTAGCAAAATGCTCCAAATAGCATTTGTATTAAGTTTGTACCCAAGTGACGAGCGTATAGAGAGACAAGGATATTACGGTATTGGTCATTAACATATTTTATTTAAGTTTATACATCCCCAACCAGTTAGAATATTGGGGAAAAAATAGAAGCCTTCACGTTATTGCAGAGAAATACATCAAAATAGGTTAAGTAGATCTCTACCTACCCAATTTATTTCAAGTCGATTAGAATCATCATCCCAGCCCATATACGTCCCACTGGCACATGCTCTCAGAATGAGGGCTTTGGCATAATTTCCACGCGGGTCACACCATTGAAATGCTAGTTTGTGCGTACAGATTTTTACACGTTGTAAAGCTCGCGGTAAATTTCGCACATGAATTTCAAAACGATGCGGGCTAGGGTTTGAACGTACGATCTTCTACTCAAGACGCTGTAGGTCAAACAGGTTATTGATTAGATTACTAATTACTAAGCAGTTTGGAAAATACGGCAGCTAACCGATGTGGCGACGGCACGGTTGGTGTATTTTGCTTACTTTAATAGCATTATTTCGTACGGCCTTATTTTATGGGGATCTGCTGCAGACATTGAGTCAATTTTTATCTTACAAAAGAGAGCAATTAGAGCAATTTATAATTTGAGCGACGCTGTGAATCTTTAATCTTTTTTTAAGAACAGATATCCTAACCCTGCCGTCGCTTTATGTTTTTGAAATAATCATGTATGTTAGGAAGACATATGTGATTTTCCCACTAACGTCGATAAGCCAAAGCTACTAGAAACACAGGGAAGCTTAAAGTTCCATCTTACAGACTGGCTAAAACCAAAAAGTCTTTTCTGGGAAATTGCATACGTTTTTATAATAAAAATTCCAAAAAATATTATAAATGAAACGGATACAAAATTCAGATCTATTGTCAGAAGACATTAATATCAAAGGCGTATTATAAAGTTAATGATTATTATCATGGACAGGATATTTGGAAATAATTCCGATCCGCATTAGCGATCCTTCAAAGCGAACCTACTGTTGTTAAAAATAAAGTTGTGTTAAATACTTGTGATGTATACATATCATTTATAATATTGTAAATTCTGTTTTAAAAAAAAATTATATATACCTCGTTGAGTTTCTTGCCGGATTCTTCTCAGCAGAGGTTTTCGACCGGTGGTAGATTTTCTTGACATTCATAAGTGCTTGTTATAGCCTAAATTGAATAAAGATATTTTGACTTTGACTTTGACTTTGACTTTAAGTCGATGTCATTAATAACAAGTTCTAATTTGAGATAAGAGAATGAAATGTAAAAAAACTAACTGGCCAAAATGAAATCACTATCCGCTTATCGCTTGTACCCTACCGTACCGCACCACGACTAGAAGGAATTTATTTCATTTCACCTCACGAAAAGAATACCATCTGCCTATTGTTCAAGGATCTAACCGAATGTTTGGCAATACCGATATTTTTCAATTTGGAGCGATCTGATTACCAACTCGTGACATTCTGTCAACTTTCTCTGTAACGAATCATTTGGAAACATGATTTTTGGTATGAGAAAGTTCTTTTATCTTAGTTAAAATCGGACAGTTGTCAGATATTTTTAGTATCGACAATGCACGTTTTTTCCGCTTTCGCGTAATCTAATGTGATTTACGAGTTAAAAGTTGGTTTACCCGGACGTTCAATCAAGCTATAAAACGTCACTAGTCACACATTGATTTATTTAAATTTTAATTGTCAACACAAACCTTATTCGTGGAAACTTAAAAAAACCGACCAAGTGTCACTCACCGAGGGTTCCGTGCAAATTTTGTATGTGTCTATGAATATTCAGTGTTTCTAACATAAATGTACGCTGTGTGGTTATTTTACATGGTTATTGATAGAGACCGACTGATGTAAAAAATTAAGATTTTAAGACTTATTGCTTAAGGAATTTATTTATAAACAAATAAATAAATTATTGCTTGTGCAACATTATATAACATTCATAACAATTACATAATTATTATATTAGTATTAAATATACTTATTACATACATATTTATCTTTGTTACATTTATATGCACGATTACTATGTATTTATTACTCGCCTGATTCAAGTCTCGCAGTATGGCCCGCAGAAAACCAGCGCCGTTGACAACGCTAGTCGTGCCAACAACGGCACCGCTGAGTGGAGACCGTTTCGGCTTCACATCATATTTGTTTGTTTTGTTATTTATTATTTTGTAAATGTGTTTTTTCTTTTTTTGTCATGATGTGTTGGCTGAATAAACATATTTCTATTACGAGTATATTCTATTCTATAATAATTAAATTCTAGGACAACTGGACCCTATAAGACTCTGATTCAAAATTATACAAAGTCACAACTTGCACTTAGTTTTTTTTTAGAACCAAAACTTATTTAGAATAGAAACAGAAACATTTAATCCTTATTCGCATAAAAATACTAATGATACACATTAGAATTTCTCCTTTCTTTCTTCTTACATTTCGTATCGGACTTTCCGCTAAATAATAGTTTAGCTGCAATTTTCACATATCCCAACTGAAATCCAGCAGCAATATGTATATTTTTATAACTTAGTTTTAAAAATCAGCTGCACTGCCTACACTACGCGATGTTCGCAACAAATTTTGACAATTGACATTTAATTTCGATGATTACGTTTCTAACGCGCGTGATTAGGGTCACCAGTGCGCATGCGTTAGATACAAGTTGTCACTGATTGCATGTTCCATTCAAACAGTATTATAAGCTTCTTTACATACATTCTTTTATAGAACGGTCAAATTTTTAGAGTAGATTTTTGAGGTGCGAAAAGAATCTTGCGTCCTCACAAGGTTTTCTCTTGTTTGTAATAGTTTTCGTATCTATTTTTTTCCGCCAGATCACGAAATTCCTAGGCATATCGTGAAACGCCGCCATTTCATGATATGCCTAAACGTTGGCCAGGCATATCACGATGTGCCTGAGAAATAATACGGCAGATCGATTAGAGCAACGCATTCGTCGATATTCCTAGCTCTATACCGGGCACATCGTAAAATAGTTTCTTTTTTGGTCACTGGTGGCGCTGCGTATGCAATGGCGGCCGTGACCAGCTGACCGGTCGTGTTTGTTTAGCGCGTGAAAAATGTCGGCGTCGCAACAAAATGATCCTTTAACTGAAACTAGTGATTGAATTCAAAATAGAAGTGCAAAAGAAGCTTTTGAACATCAGCTCCGTTCTTTTTATGTTTTAATCAAACGGACACACGGTGCACAGAGCACAATATGAAAAAACCATGGACGTCTGCCCGTATTTTAGGGGTTAGTATTTTGTTGATAAATAAAGTATTCACTAGTTGTTATTTATTTAATAGAAAAATTTAGGTACGCGAGCGAAGGCGAGGAGGTTAGTATTAATTGTGATCACGACGCACGAGCGAGTGAGCGAAGCGAGCGTGCCGCGGCAGCGGCGGGCGAAGTGCCAGAACCGATATGGCGGCGTTTCATGATATGCCTAGGAATTCATGATCTGCCTAAACTGGCCAAATCATGAAATGGGCGCTTCATTGATATGCCTAGGAATTTCATGATCTGCCTAAACGTCACTAGGCAAATCGCTAAACGGTGAGTTTTGAACGATATGGCGGAATGTCCCTTAGCCAATTCATGAAAAGGCGGCATTTCACGATATGCCTAGGAATTTCGTGATCTGGCGGATTTTACGATCGGCCGCCGACATATATAAGTGGAAGATGACGATGCGGGTCACTTGGTATGAAACAAACAATCAACGCCGTCAATGTATATAGATACCCACAGATACATTGCCGATCCTTCGAGACACTGATATGTAAGCTCGTTTTTCAAAGATCACTAAATGTATATTTTGTCTAGAAAATATTGAATTTAAGCGATAAGATTGTTTGTTGTTTAGCCGGCTTCTTATTTTTTTTTTGCTAAAACATTGAACCATTCTTTATTGGAAAATATGAATGGTGATAAGGCCAAGTTAAAGAGTATCAACTATTATAATAGGTATAGTAAAGGTTTATTTCAAACAAAGTCCATAATTGTCAGAACTAACCACAATACTAACAAAATCTTATAATGTTTTAAACTTCCATTATTTTTACTCATAATTTCCACAATCGGGACTTTTTAGCGCTAATAAACAAGCAATAATGAGGGCTATCGCTTATGAATTCGCCGCTAGAGGCGCTAATGTAGCGAGAGGTCTCCGAAATGTCAAATGTCACTTTTTTTAGGCGAGCTACGCGAGTTTATTTATAATTAGAGTAATTTTGTGAATATTTTGCAATACCTGAAATTAATTATGGCAAATATGCGTTACGGGGCAATGAATGTCTGTGATTTGCAACAGTTTTGTCCTTCGGAAACCTTTGTCCTCCCTTTTTTCCGAACAAAACGGAACTACGTAACACTGTGGCATGCTCCATATTTTTATGGTACGAGTAGGTACGGTTTTAAGGTGTAAAATATGATTTAAATGTAAATTTTGTTTTCACGCCCGTAATAACAAACTAACTACATCCTTTGTCTACAGTGGCGCCAACTGGTGAGCGCAAAAACGGTAGCCCTCAATACCTCGACATTTTGACCACATTACGGTCAAAATCTTCTCTATCTATCACATTATGTTATAAACATGAAATAGAATATATGAAAGAGTTGACAGCTCTGAAATAATGAAGATTTATTGAATGCAGTTAGTAGTTATACTTACTTCGTTTCTTTATCGGCATGGCTTCACTCGCGTCTGTCAGTTCCCAGCATCGGTGCTACTTATCAGTGCGATACCATTCAAGCCTACGCCTTACTATTATTTAGATCTAGTTAGCAGGGTTGCTAATACAACAAATATTTTTTTTTATTAAAAGACGCATTTTGCTGACTTTACATTTTTGTTGATTGATTGTATTTGTCATCTAATTCAATCTAGTTTTTTGGAAGTATTTTTTTTACCGAACAGCTTGCAAACGAACAGGCGGGACAGCTGGTGGTAAGTGATCACCGCCACCCATGGACACCTACAGCATTATTAGGACAAACTAGTAGTAGTAGATTAGCGTGTGTGTAGTGTGTGTGTGTACTAGTGTCTGTGGTAGTGTATCAAACTCTCATGATACGTCATGCAAACAAAAATTAAAAGTCGTACAAAAGCTTGTAAAAAAAATTAATTTATCTTGATTTAATCACCCTCACTTTTAATCAGTAAACCGCATTAAGCTACTGCTAAATAGCCTTAATTGTAAACAAAAAAAGTTTTCTAGAGTAACATTGGTTGAATAACACTTCAAAATGCACTTAATCTAAACTAATTACAAAGATTTGACTGTGTTTGTTTGTAAAAGATAAATGTAAAACAACTGAACCGATTTACTAAAATCTTTTTCTCTAGAAAACTAAATAAAATAAATATCACGGGACAATTCACACCAATTAACCTAGTCCCAAAGTAAGCTTAGCAAAGCTTGTGTTATGGGTACTAAGCAACGGATAAATATAATTATATAGATAGATACATACTTAAATACATATTAAACACCCAAGACCCAAGAACAAACATTCGTATTTTTCATACAAATATCTGCCCCGACGCGGGATTCGAACCCGGGACCTCAAGCTTCGTAGTCAGGTTCTCTAACCACTAGGCCATCTGGTCGTCTAAACTAGTTATAGGTACAAAGTAACGCAGCGAGTATCTAACATGACTATATTTTATTCAGAAAACGTGTAAACTTACAACGACGACTAACTAAATGCTTGTTCCTAAGATAGTTTTAATCATGGAATATGGTATATTACGAAATTTTGGGCGACGACTTTTTATACATATTGACAACCCTGGCGCCAAGGAAGTACAGTTGGGCTCGCCGACGATAAAAGTGACGGTTTGTAGCTAACGCTCGCGATTACAGCAAATAAAACGATGTCGTGAGATAAAATGTAAACCACGTTGCCATTTTATTCCAAGCTAGACTAGTACAGACAGGCGTACTTCAAAGGGTTATAATAATAATAAATTTGTTTATTTAGGCAATGATCCCATTAAGACAAAAAAAAATTATATTAAAAAAAACTTAACTAAACTAATCCAAAATCAATCATTTATACATTATACAAAAAAAAAAGAATAAAATAATTAATGGATTGTGAGTAATTTAAGACGTTTTAGGTCAAGCTAGAGTTTACCCGCTGCTTTGCACGCGTAAACTATTTAATACGGGTGTTTATCTTATTTTATTTGGGGCACCAATAGCAATACAGTACCTTATATAGGGTTATCCATGAATTTAATCAATAAATTAATAGGGATGACGACTGGGTTAAAAATATATCATTCTATTTAGTCCGACAGTTATATTATGGAAAAATAATGAGACACGTATTTTTTTGGTTTATCAAATTATTAAAAAATGACAAAGGTATAGATCATCAACTTCCGGATGGGGGGCTTGAGACGTCACTATTAGGTAAAAATCGTACATATAGTGACTTAATCAAAACGTCTAAGCACGGTAGCCCGTAATTTTTGTTAACTATCTAACTGACGGACTTAACAGTTTTATTTATTTATTAAGTCACACGGGAG
>NC_133487.1:4493788-4495178 GCF_025370935.1 Choristoneura fumiferana | reverse complement strand
AGCAAAGTAATGTTCCAGTTCATTGAAGTGAACCTCGCAAAGTAACGCCTGATCGCCTGAATCAATAACCTATTACGATGCTACGGAGTCCTTTATAAAATAAAAACGTCACAGTAAACATAATAATTATGGCAGTCCTCATAGCGTTCGTCTTCGGACATAGGCCTCCAGTTGAGTATCCACTGCCACTCGCATCCGTTGACGCCGGTCGTTGCCGGATATCGTCTGTCCATCTTTTAATGTAATCCTCTACCGCGTTGGATAACATGTTATAAAATCGATTGAGTGCGTGAAAAATATTATACATTTTTTAAATGAATCCCTCATACGTAAGCAATATAAAACTAGAATTCATTTTACAGTAGCGTAAAACAAAAGATCTTTATCGTATATCAGCAAAACACTCAATCAAACAATCGTCTACGCAATTCTATTAAACTAGCGAATCCCACATTGTCCAATGCGGCTGTCACATATATCACCGACAGCCTATTGACATCTGCAAATCCATTTTCGTACTACTGGGTTATGCATGAATCACAAGCACGGAGCACAGGAGTTGGCGCGCCATATTATGTTTATGCTACTGAACGCAATGTGTATAAACTAAACGCTATTTTTATATGTTTATTTTCCGCATAATATTTGACTGTTTTTTTTTTTTTTTTTTATACGACTGGATGGCAAACGAGCAAGTGGGTCTCTTGATGGTAAGAGATCACCACCGCCCATAAACATCTGCAAACCAGGGGTATTGCAGACGCGTTGCCAACCTAGAGGCCTAAGATGGGATACCTCACGTGCCAGAAATTTCACCGGCTGTCTTACTCTTCCACGCCGAAACACAACAATGCAAGCACTGCTGCTTCACGGCAGGATTAGCGAGCAAGATGGTGGTAGCAATCCGCGGCGACCTGCACAAGGTTCTACCACCTGCAAAATGTTTTTCTTAAGTTTCCTTTCTTGAACCAAGTTAGCTGAAAGACGTACCTATTTAGGAATAAGTTATTCTTTGAATGTACTTCTATAGTGATATTTATTTACGTCGTCGTATGACGAACATAATTAGACGACCAGATGGCCTAGTGGTTAGAGAACCTGACTACGAAGCTTGAGGTTCCGGGTTCGATTCCCGTGTCGGGCAGATATTGTATGAAAAATACGAATGTTACTTCTCGGGTCTTGGGTGTTTAATATGTATTTATGTATGTATCTATATCTATATAATTAAATTTATCCGTTGCTTAGTACCCATAACACAAGCTTTGCTAAGATTACTTTGCGACTAGGTCAATTGGTGTGAATTGTCCAGTGATATTTATTTATTTGTTAAAAAAAAACCGTGAAAAAGGTTATTTCTAGACTTAGTGATCAAAATTTTAAGATTTTT
>NC_133487.1:4492227-4493688 GCF_025370935.1 Choristoneura fumiferana | reverse complement strand
GACCTGGCCCGGCTGCTTGGTAACAACTTCCGCATCCTGGTCGGGGGGCGCCGGCGTCGGCAGCACGTCCCCGCGCACGGGCTCCGGCCACACATGGTTGTCTAGGAACATGCGTTACGTCAGCAGGGCTACTCCGAAACTCGAAACTCGAAGTTCGTGTCGTGCGGTCCCTCTGACACTTATACTATTTAATACGAGAGCGAGAGGAACCGCACGACACGAAATTCGAGTTTCGAGTTTCGGAGTAGCCCTGCAGCTCAAGGCGAATTAACAGAGTTTATACCTGCTGAGCTGGCAACGTTGCATTTTTATTAGATTTTCTCGATTATTCCATAAAAATTGAATGAAAATTAAAAATGTTTTGTGATAGAACACTTCTTAATATAATATAAGTTACTTAATACTTAATGTGTCTACTGCAATAATTAATCGTGATAGACTTTTATATTCCTTAAAAACTAATTAATGTTAATGACCGGTTTTTAAAGAAATTAAAAGTCTATAACGAATAATTATTGCAGTAGACACATCCATACTAATATTATAAATGCGAAAGTAACTCTGTCTTCTGTCTGTCTGTCTGTCTGTCTGTTACGGCTTTTCACGCCTAAACCGCTGAACGGATTTTGATGAAATTTGGTACAGAGATAGAATAGACCTGGGAAAGAACATAGGCTATCTTTTATCGCGAAAAAGAGGCTTTAAGGGGTTGAAATAGGGGATTGAAGTTTATATGGTGGAAGTTCGTCGCTGTTGATGATAAAACCATGAAACTTGAATTAGGCACTTAATAAGAAATAAATCGATATTTGGTTGAGCTTTTTTGAAAACTCGACCTATGAGGGATGCAATAGGGGATGAAAGTGTATATGGAAGGTAGTCATTTCGAAGATAAATCGAGAAGGCAACGGATGGAGTGGAGGCAACGGATGGAGCGGAGACAATGCAGGCTACAGCGGAGGCAGTGAAGTAGAGCGGAGCAGCGGAGTGGAGCTGACGCTGCTGAGCGGAGCGGAGGCTGGCGGAACAGAGCGGAGCAGTGGAGCGGAGCCAGACAATGGAGCGGAGCATCGGAGCGGAGGCAGGAGGCAGTGGAGCGGAGCGTATACAATGGAGCGGAGGCATCGGAGCGGAGGCAGGAGCAACGGAGTGGAGCGAGGCAACGGATAGAGTGGAGACAATCTAGGCTGCAGCGAGGCAGTCAAGTAGAGCGGAGGCAGCGGAGCGGAGCTGACGCGCTGAGCGGATCGGAGGCTGGCGGAGCGGAGGCTGGCGGAGCGGAGCTGGCGGAGCGGAGGCTGATGGAGCGGAGGCTGGCGGAGCGGAGCTGTGGAGAGGAGGCAGCGGAGCGGAGAAAGTGGAGCGGAGCGGACGCTGCTGAGCGAGCGGAGGCTGTGGAGCTGATTATGGTGATGGTGATGATAGTAGCTGATTATGATGATCGGTGATGATGATGGTGAT
>NC_133487.1:4415883-4485630 GCF_025370935.1 Choristoneura fumiferana | reverse complement strand
TTGCAAATTTACTTGTCAAAACATATGACAAATTCGAAGAAAGCGAAGCATTGTGAGCGGTGCGAAAGATGACTGCTTTGAATCGAAACATAATAAATAAGCATCTACATATTTTAGATGTATTCGTTGTTGCGAATCTTCTAAGTATGGTTGTATTGGCCATTGAAGAGTTTTATTTATCGCTTTCATTGTCATATATCTTATCTTAAAGCTCATGATCTTGTCATAGAGTAGTCGTTATACTTCGTTTAAGATGGAAAATGGGGATGCAACATTTTATATAATGTGTGGCTGCGATGAAGAGCAATCTATGGAATCCCGCGTCTTACGTAATTTTTTAGTTTAATTCTATACCTATAGTATTTTGTATAATGTCACGAATAAAAATGTTTCTTCTTTCGTTTTCTTTCTTGGCACTGGGTTATTAGGTAGTACATACATTTCGATATCATAGAAACTATAATTATTAACTACTACTACGCTAGATTTTACCCGCGACTTTGTTTTGCGTGAACTATTAGATTCGCATTTAATTACAAAATACGGGATCAAACCGCCAAAAAATCCTGTGAAAATTCCAAAAAAGAATCGTCGTCACTAAACTTGGATAAAGAATACCGGTGCTAGATTTTCTGCTTCTAGACTGATGGTTGAGATTTTGGAATTATGTAAGTATGTCGATACATCTTGACCTTGTATCGGTATAAAATGTAGCCAAACATTTTTCAGTACGTTTGCCCGTACTACCAATGCTTTCCTTTCGTGTTTTATAACTCCAAAACTAGATCTCAAAGTAAACCCTACCCGTATAGATCTATTGTAGAACTGGATTTAAACACATATTTAAGTAAAATATATAAGCAGAGTTTATTCCATCACAACACAAGAAAAAACAAGAGTGAATGACAATAAAAATCAATGTCAATACAAATCTGTATAAAAACAGCAAGAACATGGAGTCGGCCAGGATTACAATAAGGTTTAGATTCCATGTATAATGAAACCTACAACACGCCCTCTTAATCTTGGACGACTTCAAGCATATCTTTAACAAACGACTGACAGTCATTTGTTCAGTAGGCATATAAGTCAGTTGAATGACTTTATTATCAACCGCCTCACGTATATAGTGATACCTAATGTCCACGTGTTTAGAACGCTTGTGAAAGACCGGATTAGTGGCAAGTTTTGCCGCAGACTGGTTATCACTATACAGAGTTACAGCATTACTATGCCCTGTAATTTCAGTAAGTAGCGCACGGACGTATACCGCTTCTTTTGCCGCTTCAGACAAAGCAATGTACTCCGCCTCGGTAGACGAAAGTGCGATACAAGATTGTTTGTAACAACCCCAGGAAATGACGTTCCTACCTAGCTTAAACATATAGCCCGTGTATGATTTACGATCCGCCCATTAGCCCAATCAGCATCAGTAAAACCATAAACACGAAACTTATCATGCTTACTACTTTTTCTGTACAGTAGACCTAAATTCATTGTCCCTTTCAAGTAACGTAATACACGCTTAGCTGCAGCAAAATGTTCAGCTGAGTGGCGTGTATTAAACTGACTAAGAAAACTTACAGCAAATGAAATGTCTGGTCTGCTGGTCACAGATAAATACATCAAGCAGCCTATCAGCTCCTGATATGGTAGTCTACTATCATAGTTAACACTGTCAGAAAACTTCAGACCTACGTCTAAGGGCGTTTCGCGACTTTGCAGTCACTCATACCGAAACGTTCAAGCAACTTTTCGATATACGTTCTCTGACTCAGCTTTAACTCACTACTAGTGCGATCTACCTTAATTCCTAGCATATGTTTTACCTCACCTAAATCTTTTATAGTGAAGTGAGACTTCAGCGACATTTTCAGCTTGCCAGCAAGCTTGTCGCAGTCGTAGAACACGAAAAAATCGTCAACGTAGAGAGCAATGATAATGGTATGCTTACCCACCCGGCGACTGAAGATACAGCTCTCGTGCTTGCTCTGCGTAAAGTTATCTGCCAGTAAAACTTCTTTTACCTTATCGTACCAAGCTCTAGACGCTTGTTTTAACCCGTACACGGCTTTCTTGAGTTTGTAGACTTTATGCTCATTGCCTTGTCTGATAAATCCTTCTGGCTGAGACATGTAGATCTCTTCACTCAAATTTCCATTCAGGAAGGCAGTTTTTACGTCAAGATGATCAATCTTCAAATCTAACTCGACCGCAAGAGACAGCAACATCCTCAACGAACTATGTCGTACAACAGGAGAATACGTATCTAAATAATCAATCCCGAACTTTTGAGTAAACCCTTTTGCAACCAATCGCGCTCTATAACACGCTATTTCTCCATTAGCGTCGCGTTTAATTTTAAATAGCCACCGATTCTTGACAATATTCTTGTCTGCAGGTCTGTCTACAAGCTCCCAGGCCTCATGCTTATTGAACGAATCAATTTCATCTTGCATAGCTTGCCTCCACAACTTACTATCGCTCGATTGCAAAGCCTCCTTGACAGTAGTTGGTTCATTCAACTCTACCTCTAGTGCAGACATTGTCCTCGGTAATCTTGGCCGCAAATTATAGGCTGGTCCATCATTCCGTGGCTCTTGTGGTACACCGCCTGTGTTAGTAGAAGAACACGGGTCCTGCTCGTCCGCCTCGAACCAAACTTCAGGCGCTTCCGGCCTCTCCGCCTCAACCTGTACGTCGACATTCTGTAATGGTCGCATCTCCGCCTCATTCTCTACATTCTCAACCTCAGGCTGATTTCCCGCACGACTCTCCTCAGCAACAGCTTCATCGTCACATGTCGGGAAGAAAATCTCCACAGACCGTTTGCCGGTGAACCCTGGAAAAATTGTTTCATTAAAAACAACATCTCGACTTCGAAATACTATATGTTTCGTCAAATCATAGAGCCTATATCCATTTGGTTCGTAACCAAGAAATATACAACGCTTGCTTTTTGGCTCAAGCTTATTCCGCTTCACTTTATCAACATGAGCGTGAGCTTCACAGCCAAACACACGTAAGTGTTTTAAACTCACTTTCTTACCCGTCCAGGCCTCCTCAGGAGTTTTACCAGAGAGCCTCTTCGAAGGTGACACATTTATTAAGTGCGCCGCCGTGCAAGCAGCCTCTGCCCAAAATTTGTGGTCTAGGTTTGCCGTATACAACAGGCATCTTACTTTTTCTAACAGCGTACGATTGAGCCTTTCTGCGCAGGAATTTTGTTGTGCGCTGTACGGTACAGTCACCTGGTGAACAATCCCTTTACCTGTCAAAAACCTTCAAGTTCCCTGTTCACATACTCAGTACCACAGTCAGACCTCAAATTTTTAACTTTATCACCAGTTTGAGTTTCCACTAAATTAATAAAGTTTTTCGTGTATTCACTCACCTCGCTTTTTCGCTTCAAGAAATACACGAACACCTTCCTCGTATGATCATCCAAGAACGTCAGGATGTACCTCTTGCCTCCAAGCGAATTCACCGGCAACGGACCACACAAATCGGTGTGGACTAATTCCAACCGCTTTGCAGCCACAGACTTATCAGGCTTGCTATGGAAAGGAAAACGGACCTGCTTTCCTTTTAAACAAACTTCGCACGCAACGCCTTTACAAGGGTCGTCCTGAAAACTAATATCATTAGCAAGTCCCTGCCTCAAAAGCTTCATGTTATTGCCACTCAAGTGACCAAGTCTTTGATGCCAGGTCGTAGTACTAACAGTTAGATTCGCCCTTAGACTGCAGGTTTGAAGTTTATAAGCACCGCCTATGTCATTTGCTTTAAGCAAAGTATCGCTAAAGTTAGAAATTGTACAACCATTAGTATCAAAACTAACACTGCTACCGTCCTTAATCATCTGAGAAACAGATATGAGATTAACAGAGAGTTCAGGTATAAATAACACGTTAGTTAATATCGCATTTTCCGACAACATAACGTTACCTATTCCCGTGCACTGCAGTTTATCTCCACTGGCAATGGTAACCGAACCACCACGCGATTTAAAGTCTGTCATCAAATCTCGCTTGCCAGTCATGTGGTTTGTCGCTCCAGAGTCAATGTACCACGAAGTACTCGTATCTTTGCCCGCTCCAGTACTATATGCCGACAAAACGCAGTTTCCTGAAGAATTTCTATCGCTCTGACAATCTTTCTTCACATGCCCCTTTTGTTTGCATTTCCAGCACCACGGTTCTCTCTTACGCCCAGATAAGTCCTTCGCTTTTGACTCTACCTTGTGTTGCTGCGCTTTTCTCGTTCCGGAGTCATTTGTTGTAGCGCTTTTTCTCGTAGAATAGAAGCACTCACTCGAATCTCCACGAGTAGTCCAACGTTGATCCTGTAGTAGTTTTGACTTGACTAGATCGGCCGTAATAACAGCTCCCGAATGCTCTAGTGCCATGATCATGGGCTCATACTCCGTCGGTAAACCTTTGAGCATCAGTGCCCCGAGAAACTCGTCATCAACAACCTTGTTCATATTCGCCAATTGCTGAGCTAATGACAATACCTCATTGACGTAAGCTTCCATGCTACCGAAGTTCTCTAGTTTGACGGCGCACAAGTTCTGGAGTACTCGCACTCTGGAACCGAGTCCTTTGTCATCGTACGCACTTGCCAGCGCATTCCAGGCATCTTTTGCCGTTTTTGCCGATATCAAATGCGAGAAACATGATTTTTCAACGCTCAAGCAAATCTTAGATTTCGCTATGTCGTCACGTCTAGTTCTAACATCAACCGATGTTTCGTCATTTTCCGCATAACCACATACACAGGCCCACAAATTGTCCAGAATCAATGCATTTTTCATTACAAACTTCCACACAACGTAATTTTCACGTCCGCGTAGTTTTTCTTGCGGAAAAACACAACTTTTACTTTCTGACATTTTGAAAACGTTTGACTATAAATTGCTATCCCATAACCTATTGTAGAACTGGATTTAAACACATATTTAAGTAAAATATATAAGCAGAGTTTATTCCATCACAACACAAGAAAAAACAAGAGTGAATGACAATCAAAATCAATGTCAATACAAATCTGTATAAAAACAGCAAGAACATGGAGTCGGCCAGGATTACAATAAGGTTTAGATTCCATGTATAATGAAACCTACAACAGATCCAGACGAGGTTAGCGTTTCGAATATTAACAATTCGCGTGTCTGGGAGCAATAAACTCTGCATAATATTGGGTTTGCCAATGGTTCCAGAACTAACGAGTTGGCGCTAACAAGTTCTGTACAAAGCAGATTTGAAGCCCTGATAGAAGTGGATAATTCCTATAATCGTACTAATATTATAAATGCGAAAGTTTGTGAGTAGGTATGGGCCAGACATACATTATTAAATAGGCTTCCAGTAAAACAAAAGAAATTGAATATTCAGCATACGTTGCAGCACAAGATATGAACACTAATTTAAGTAGGTCGTTCATTCATAATTTAGTCTCTACGTTGAAAAAGTTTCAGTTTCATGTAAAAAAAAAGTAAACCTAAGTTAATGATTTTAATAATAGTTTTGAAAACAAGTGGAAGTTTGCTTTTATTGCTACTGCTTTTTGCTATTGGTAGCGGAGAAACATAATTATGGTAACAATATTGTATACACATAAATAATTTAATCACTTAAAAGTATAATTTATTAAAAACAGTTATACAATAAAAAAAATGTAAAAAATCACAAAAAAAGAGAATAAATTATATAATAAACCATCATCATCCCAGTTTATATACGTCCCACTGCTGGGTACAGGCCTCCTCTCAGATCAAGAGGGCTTGGGCCATAGTTCCCACGCGGGCCCAGTGCGGATTGGGAACTTCGCACGCACCATTGAATCGCTTCGCAGGTTTGTGCAGGTTTCCTCACGATGTTTTCCTTCACCGCAAAGCTCCCCTCCTCCTTCTCCTCCTCCTCCTCGCAAAGCCGCAAAGATATAATAAAGTAAAACAAAAACTACTCCATACCCGTCCGCATCGTACTTGGCCCAAACGTACCCATTACCCCAGCGGCATTGCCCCGTTGTATGGCCAACGAGACCCGCTGGACCAAGTACGACCCGGAATAATATTATATTATATAAATAATATTATATAAATATTGTAGTTCATTAAGTAGAAATTTTGCTTTTCTGGATACTGCGTTTGATATTGTACAACCTACTACACATTGACTTAGAAACCACTAATTCAGCAACTAAATCCGCCTGCATGTGCTCATTATCCCGAGGTCCCTGCATACTCTTGGACTGCCAGACCTGCTAATGAATACACATTAACACCCAACCCGCCAATTGCAGTTCGAAACACTTACTTTCATTGCCACGCATTATTGAATTAAACCACAACTAGTGCGTACAAATTGTCGGAACGCTTGTGTGCACAATAGCGCCAAATGACAGTGGACGGCAAACAATTTAACTTCGCCTAATGCCAGGTGTTGGTAACTGCTTCCGATTTTCCAGTTCGTTTTCCATAGAATGAAAGTATATTTTCACTTGATGGGTAATTATGATCGGAGATGCACGCAATGCATTCGGCTATGTCTATAAATAACGTTTTCCATTGAGCGAGCACGGGGATTTCTCTTGTTTCGAATTGTTGCTAAGTGGTGTTAGTGTGAGCGCTATTGAAGGATTATCTGCAACATAGCACATGGAGGTCTGTCGATCAGAAGTGCATATGTGTGCATAGAATGTAGTCCACTATGCTATCACCAGCCACCCAGTTAATTTAGTTTGTATTTATTACTAGCTGTTACTGTCCGCGTAGTACTCGTTGATCGCTATCCTGCGGGAATTATGATTTTTTCCAGGAAAAAAACTTTTTTATGTTCTTTCTCGGGAATAAAACTATCTGTATACCAAGTTTCATCTAAATCGGTTCAGCGGTTAAGGTGTGATTGAGTAACAAACATCCAAACATCTTCACCAACTTTCACATTATAATATTAGTAGGAAGTTGGATATTTCTGTTAGTCTGTAAGGCATTTATTGAATGTGCCGTTTGAATCTGATATTATGCTCACAGCATTAGCTGATTGACTTTGTTTAAATTGTAGCATTCGCTTCCTCCAATAGCTAAGTCACTAAACGTACTATATATAATAGAAGCCAATGTCCAATCGTAAACTTTAAACTATTTTTATCTCCGCTCTTGGGATGCATTGCCAGCATTTCGTTTAATTAATTTTCTTTGCGCTTCGGACTTTCCCGGGACATTTTCTCCGTGCAGCGATTTCAAGTGGAATTTCACCGTCAAACATTACAATTTTCTTAAGCAAGTCGAATAACTTTTTAACTTTGCTAGACAGCGGGTTCTTTGTCAGTTGTAATTCTGAGACTTGTCTGTACATAATATATAATTATTGCAAAGTTTACCAGATTGCTATGAATTGGATTTTAAAAAAAACCTGTGATCATTCACGACATTTTGATGTCCGAAAATCACAAGTTCTCCCACCGACTGACTCACTAATTCATTTATCAAAAATTGTAATACTTCCAGGTTACCTAGAGAGTTGAAATTTGGCATCTGGCAAGCAAATTGTTTAAATCTAAATATAGGGTATTTTTAAATATTTTAATTTAAAGTGCTTCTATACTTTAAATTGATATATTTGTCCTCTGGGAAAGCACAGGTCCGATTCTTAATATTACTCATTGAAAACTTGAAGCTACTCGTATTACTTGGGTCACGAGCGCAGGTTCAAAGGATTTACTTCGGTAGGGTTCTTTCTTTCGCATGTAAATTGATTTGGATGGCTGATTCTAGGTTAGTCAAAGGAAATATATTTGGTCTGGACAAAAGTACATGGGCGATGGAGATTTGCTCGGGTTTTTTTTTGCTAGAATTCGAAGCGCGCGTTTTTCTACGAGTTGACCGAGCTAGATTGAAATCATTAGAGATGTTGAGATCATCGAAATAAATAACTATACAAGAATTGCTCTTATACCTAAACGTAGCAAGTTTTTTTTTCGCTGCATATTTGGTAGGCAGTAGCAAGTGAAAGTGGAAGGAAATACGGTGGAGGATTTTCAAAAGTTCTAGTACAAATAATATTGTTGGAGTATTTCTATTAACTGATGTAGTATGTGATGTAGTCAATCAAAAACCGTAAATAGACCGCAAAAGGCTCTTATACTTGTCACTTTATTATCGCTTTCGGAAAGACCATCATTGCCAAGAACAATATAGGCGCAAGAAACTTGGCGGAAAGTTGCTTTTTAAAACAAAAAATATTTTTCAGTTCTCTTTGATACTAAAACTAACGAAATAAAGTAAATTAGAAATATATAGATTTGACAAGAATGTAGAGAGACTCTTATTCAAGTGCCTTACTCTGAACATCTTAACCTAAGAGATCAGATGAGATATACCGATCATGAAAAAATTCAAACAAACCAGGTGTGTATGCTTCCACTGTCAAAATAAAAATGGGAGATTTTAAACATACCAACTTTTTTCACAATGGAAACATTTAACGCTATTATTAAACTGTTTTACTTAACCATTAAGTTCTTGGATTCCGAAAGCTTACGCCTGCCGCACCGAAAATTAGCTCTCTCGCACATACCTTGCTCTGGAAGCAGAGTGACACCACGTACAGTAAAGCGTCCTATGTACAGCTTCACGTTCTAAAGTTCTATTTGAAGTGAAGCGCTCAGATAGTTGTACCAAACTTTGGTACCCAGGGTCTTAGTTGGCTAAATTAAATTTACAGTTATACAAATATATGCAATAGGGTGGAGCGTCTATGTTTGGAGAAAAAAAATGTTGTTTAATCAGTCTCGAAGACCTCTAAAAACTTGCATATGGACTAGTGTCTTACATAAATATTTTATATTATTTTTTCGACATGTTTTAGCTCTCTACCTTACCTCGAAAATATTGATTCTTGTTTGAAAACTTCGTAATTTCACATGAAAATAAATAAATAAATTTTATACTGAAAAGCGACGGGATACAACTTCAATCAAAAATTGTATCAATACATACAGTTTCGTGTTACAAGTCACATAAAGACAGTATATTTAAAATTTTGGTACAGTTAGTGCGTTACAAAGGCGTTTTACTCCAACTAAGGTATATTTTGAATAAGATGACAACATAATTTTCGGTAAAAACACAATATTTTACGGAATTTAACATAACAGTTTTTTTCAATCTTTGAATGACAGTAGAGGGATCAATGTATCAAATATTTTTATTTTTCTCGTGAACTTTTGAACAAGTCGCAACTTTTTAACACTATTCAGTATTCAAAATCCATAAAAAATAAACTCGCTCCACCCTATTATACAAAGACTGCTCATTGAAGTGGCAATGGGCAGGCACGGAGAACAGATAGCCGTGGGACCGATAAGTTTTTGAATATAGACCGTCGACCGGTAAGCGCAGCGTTGGACCTCTACCACCGAGATGGACGGATGACCTGGTAGAAGCCGCGGGTTCACGGTGGATGCAGGCCGCTTCCAACCAAAGTAACTGGAGATCTATAGCACAGTGACAAGTAAGTCCACTCCGACCCTTTAGGAAACGTAACTGCCTACTCCGGCGCGGACGCTTAGGGTTGTCGACGTCTATTTTAGATTAATTACATACCAGCAAATAATTTTAGTACGAAAGTAAACTTAAAATTGTCTAGTCTGTTATGTCTGTGTCTAGAGAAACCAGACCGATTCTATGCCATATTATTATTATGCTAAATTTAAAAATATTTTTTATGAATTCGGTGGAATGGTGATGGCGACTGTATAAATACTACTCACGTTTACCTACACATAATAATACTATAACTATGTTGTTTATAGGTAGGTTGGTATCTATTATTTTTTATGTGTCCTTGCACGAAACTATTACACTACACTTATATACTACTAATTTTTCAACTATACCTAATACAAAAAATACGCGAGTACGAGTACGCGAACGTAAAAGGTGATCATCTCGCGAAGCGAGCGCCAGACGAGCGAGCTAAAATCGAAACGTACGTCACCGACGGCAGCGCAGCCTTCTCTAAAGAAAACTTAATCCTCCTTAAATTATCAGTGTGTGCGTGGGGCGGGTGCGTGCGTACCGGCGCCAACCGGCGCGCACACATTTAAGCCGCGCGATATACTTTTGTTCGTAGTGAGCCTACTTGTCCTCTTTTACTATGTGTATAGGGAGGCCTATGTCCAAGAATGGGTGTCCTACGGCTGATCAATGATGATGACGATAAAGACTGTTTAAATCATACTGTTTTGTTTTGAATTCGGATTAAAACACTTTTTACCACCTTATCCTTTTAATATCAAGATCGAGTATCGATAAAAGTTGGTAATTAAAATATTCAATTAAGCGCTGGTAAAGTTAATTGGATATCGGGTCCGCCTTAAAAATGCTGTCAAGGTAATTGGTTGAGTTCGGTTCCGGTTTTGGACCTTTTGAATAATTTTGGGCTTCGATTACAGGGTTTGGGTTGCTGTCGAATGTAAGTAAGTTTCGGAATGTTTTGGACACTAGGTTTATTGAGATGGAGAATTGTTTGCTTGTGCTCATGTTAGTTTCAAAATATACCATTTTGGAATAATTCTCAAAGCACTTTTGCACGGATAAAATATCAAACTTTTTTCAAAACATCCCATAGAGATTCCTTAAACTTGTGGCATTCTTATGGTACATTGTAAAAAATGAGCAAAATTTCATGTTTTCATTCTAGCGGTTATAATATAATTTAACGTACTTAGGCTACTTTAAAAAATTGAATAACTAATAGTCGTACATATTATTCTTAAGTTTTCTGATTATTAACACAACTTACCTAATTTTTTCCTATAAGCAAATACTATAAACGAATAATCTGGAATCCGAAAGTTTTCCCTTTCAACTTTAATTCCTATAACCACTTTCATTCTCAACTTACGAGTATTTACCGAAATCCAATAAGCAGATATAAGAGTCAATCACTCCAATAACCGAATATTTTATTACAAAAGGGTTTTTCCAATAAAATTTCCAGAATGTCGTATTAAACGGGAATATTTATTTGTCGGATCACTCCCGAAAGGGCTCGATACTTCAATAAAACTGTGCTATGTCGTTTATGGGCTACGTGACTTACGGGCCATGAAACTCGCGGCGTTAATAAAATGTTTGTACAAAATCTAAGTCTATCAAAGTCTGATCAAGCGTTACTTTGCGGTCTATATCAACTTACAACCTTTTACCACGCTACTCCGCAGTAGCGGGGAGTGCACATTTTCATTTGGCGAAACTTAGAGGGAGAGAAAGGTGAGTTATGTTTGTCTTCGGATGCAGCACCTCGCAGTTAAGTGTACACAAGTTTTATACCATACCTATCGTAAATACCACTGCTACTCCATACCAAAAAAGTATAAGCAATTTATGATTCCACCATCAGGTGTTTTCTTGCGACTTAGTCTGCAAAGAATTCGTTTTTTACGAACTTGTGTATAATTTAAATTTTCGGGGAAAAACGTATTCTGTATTAAATATAATGACCCGGATAACTCACGTCTTAAATCGAGTTTAGCTCGACATGTTTCGGGCTAATCCGTAGCCCTTCGTCTTCGGAGCAACGCGACTCAGCGGCTGCTGCAACACGCGCACTGCAACGAAACGTATTCTGTGTTAGAAATTCAGATTGTGAACCATCTATTTCCTCTTGGTCATATCAATCTTGATCGAAGAGCGCGTTTGATGATGGTCGTTCGAGCACAAACGCGTTTCCTCCATCGATTTCGGTCCATCACGTGCATCACAACGTCGTAGAATTTCTAAGAAGGGTCTTAAGCTGGTAAACCATCATGCGCCAACTTTCATTCAAATTCCATGAGTTTTTTTGCGTATCAAACATAAATACGTATTCCTCGTAGTACCACCAACTTGTAATGCGGTAAGGTAAACGTACGAGTACTCGACCAATATATAGTTGGCATCTTTAATCTTATGTCATTAGCAATAGAGACGACAGCAGGGTGTCGTCTATTGGGCAATAATGTGCCGAGCACTCGGCCATTTACTTTATAAACTTCTAAACTTTCGCATTTATGATTTTAGTAGGATTTGTTGCATTAATCATCGGATAATATAGAAGGGTTATGAGTATCATATTGTATAGTCAAAATACCACAAACGGGACTTATCACGCTATTATTACACAAGTAATATTTACCTCGACGTTTCGGCAACGTTACAGTTGCCGTGGTCACGAGTAGACTGAAGTGTGGGGTATCAAGTCTGCCTAGCACACCTGAGGTAAATATTAATTGTGTAATAATAGCGTGATAAGTCCCGTTTGTGGTATTTTGACTATGAGTGAGAATCACGAAAGTTTAAAACGTCATATTGTATAGTAAGGTTTTTTTAAAATTTTAGCGTATATTTTTACCAACCTTCTTATCAAAAGAACGTTTTGCAATATGTCTTCGGCTTTCAAATCGTCCAATTTGCTTGACTCTGTTGTACATTACGTCTCATTTTCCGTTAGCAATAATTATTTGTACAGTGAACTTATTGTTCTCGTCTTCTGTCTGTTCGTTAAACTCAGCGTAAGACCTAATCAGAAGTTGGCTCAAGTTGAACCATTGTGTAGATTTAGAGTAATATAGCGAATCGTGCAAGGATTAGTTGCGACAGAGTAACTATAAATGCAGTATGTGATCTACAAAGAAGCGCCGAGGCAAGCCGTCCGTGGGTACGTATTCAGTGGTGTATTGTCAACGCGATGACATTCGCGATCGCATTTACCATCTCTTTCTAACCTTGTCTATAGTTATCGTGTGACAGAAAAAAGTGGTGAAAAGGGCTGTGTAAATTATTTTTTACCCAGTCGTCCCCGCAAGCATTCTGGCACACGTTTTGAGTTCTCCAATGTGTGCGTATGTTACAGTACGAACCTGACTAGCGTCCCTAAATGAACATTCTTAAAACGAATTCAAATGAATTGAACACCCTGTAAAGGTTTTGATAAAAAAATTAGAACAATTGCTCTTCTGGATGGGGTAAGTATACTTTGAATATCGGTCAATGTATTTTGGAAACATTTCTCAATAATATTTAAAATTTGTAAAAAAAAAATGGAGAAGTTTAGTCAAACAAACCCAACTACTTATTGCTGAAATATTTTGGTTTAATTTTAGAACAGGTAGTATGGGTGTCGGCGGCCGATCGTAAAATCCGCCAGATCACGACATTCCTAGGCATATCGTGAAATGCCGCCATTTCATGAATTGGCTAAGGGACAACCGCCATATCGTTCAAACTCACCGTTTAACGATTTACCTAGTGACGTTTACGCAGATCATGAAATTCCTAGGCATATCATGAAACGCCGCCATTTCATGATTTGGCCAGTTTAGGCAGATCATGAAATTCCTAGGCTTATCATGAAACGCCGCCATATCGGTTCTGGCACTTCGCCGGCCGCTCCCGTGGCACGCTCGCTTCGCTCGCTCGGCTCGTGCGTCGTAATCACAATTGATACTAACCACTCCTCGCTTCGCTCGTCGTACCTAAATTTTTCTTCTATTCGTCATATTACGTAGGTGCCCGCGCGGTATAGAGCTAAGAATATCGACGAATGCGTTGCTCTAATCGATCTACAACAAAATACTAACCTCCAAAATACGGGCAGACGTCCATGGTTTTTTCACATTGTGCACAGAATCCGTTTAATTCACATAAAAAAAATGGAGCTGATGTTCAAAAGCTTCTTGTGCACTTCTATGTTGAATTCAATCACTATTTTCGGTTCAAAGATCATTTTGTCGTGACGCCGACATTTTTCACGCGGTAAACAAACACGGCCGGTCAGCCGGTCACGGCCGCCATTGCATACGCAGCGCCACCAGTGGCCAAAAAAGAAACTATTTTACGATGTGCCCAGTATAGAGCTAGGAATATCGACGAATGCGTTGCTCTTATCGATCTGCCGTATTATTTCTCAGGAACATCGTGATATGCCTGGCCAACTTTTAAGCATATCATGAAATGGCGGCGTTTCATGATATGCCTAGGAATTTCGTGATCTGGCGGATTTTAAGATCGGCCGCCGACATGGGTATTCAATCGTTTTTACACATACATTTTATGTCCTATGAGAGGGGGCGGGCACACGAGTAGAGCTCTTGTGGTAGTGCGAATTCGACTGTTTGTAGATGGTATACTAGGTTTATACTGTGATGGTTGTGATGCTTCGGAGATTTTGAAGGATTAAAGGAATACGATCTCGTATTATAATTACTTATGACAAGCTTTTCACTAAGAGGCGCTTGCGTTGTTTGAGCCCTGAATGTCTTTAAGTAAATACATATAGAAAATAAAACACACACATATAAATCATCGTAAGGAGGACTTCATAGAGATCGAAGGCGACTTAGTAGTACATGCAATTTTTCTAAATATATTGGAGATAGCATTGGGTAGGTTTAACTCATGTCATCCCTTATTGTGATGGTAACAATACGTTCAGCAGTATAACGTATAGAAGATGTCCGGTAAGTGTTTGACCATTAGCCTTATTTTTCATTTTAAGTAGATTTTACTTTTAATTTTGTAGGTTTACTGTATTTGGTTTAAACAATTTAACAAGTCCCATTTGTGGTATCGGAAGTCTTATACTTGTAACTATGGCACTAAATATATTTAACAGGTGTTATGCTCAGCTTAGCTAAAAATAGTATTTTATGCAACTGTATCGTAATAGGGGTCCTTAAAACACGAGTGTGGGTTTACAATAGGGTCACATGAGTGTTTTAAAAATTAATTACGTACAGTTGCATACAATATTTTATCTATATCCCTATATTAAATCCTCTATCATGTGTTCAAGAACTATTGTGAATGCCCTGCATTAACGAGAACGAGCAGGTAGATATGTCTGCCCCACCTGACGACCTGCAGCTGCACGTGGTCGTGGCGCGACCCCCCCCCCCGTGCTGTAATGATGTATGAAATCTCATTACCGTACAGAAAAGTTTTAACTAACGCATTTTTTTTATCAATATGCGTCCACTCAAGATGATATCCAACATATCAGCAGACAATCTGTAAAGGCTTTGTTGACGTTGAAAAGGAGGCGTAAACTTTCCGTATCCCATTTTGCGGCCCCAAAACTCATCATTACTCTCCAATCAAATTTCGCAAACATCCCAGGAGATACGTCTGACAAAATCCAACTTCAAATATACCAAATTCCGGACTTTTATTAACTCCGAGGCCCGTATTTTAAGTATCCATGAATCTTATTACGTAACCGGGAAATTTTAAGGTAATGTCGGCGGCGGCGTAATCGTAAACTTGGTGATGTGACTTTCACCTATAGAACACGTGAGATATGTGGAGAGAATGTTTTTAAATGGTTTGGTGTCATGTCAGGTGTCTAGTAAAGTTGATATGATATGTTGATCATACGATTGGTTGGTGATGTCAAAGTTTAGTATTACCTACTAAAGAGTCTTTGTGAAAGACTGGAGTTTACACGCGCCTTCCGCTACATGAGCAATTAGGTTCAACGCTTGAATTTAAATCCTGGGATTTTCAAAAACGAAAGTCACAGACGTTGCTCCACATCTATCACAGGACTGATGAACGGTGGAGCAGAGGTGTCCTCAAATGGAGACTACGGACGGGAAAACGTAGTGTAGGGCGTACTGAGGCACGGTGGACGGACGATCCTAAGAGGGTCGCTGGTGGCGGATGGATGTTGAAGATAGTGTTTTGGCACGCCATGGAAGAGGCCTATGTCCAGTAGTGGACTGTTGTACGCAGATGATGATAATGATTTTAAAAAAGTCCCCAAAATTTTAGGATACGTTGTTCGTTTATATTGTATGAAGAAAACTCGCAACGAATTTCATAACGCGAAAACTAGCGGTTTGCGAGATTTTTGATCCCGATCCCGTGAGAATATCGGGATGAAAAGTATCCTATTATGTTTTTTTAAACATCGAGGTATCTTTTTTTTTATTCGACTCCATCGAATCCATCCAGACGTTTTAGTGTGAAGGAGTAACAAACATACGCACATACTCACAAAATTTTCGCATTTTTTTTTATAATATTAGTAAGACATCATTCTGTACACTTATTTCTGTTTGTTCTCCAAATAAATAAATCATTTTCTGGGTTACTTAAACAAAGTTTTTTAGATCTACAAATTAAAATTCTTTATTGCATGTTACATTACATTAAATTGTAAACACAAAGCCCTTTTTTTATCTCAACAAACTTAGCAAACCATATAACTGCATTACTTAAGCTTCACAATTGGAGTCACCATGTCAAGGTGGCTGCTAAGTCCCCGAGTAGTAAAGATAAGTCTTATCAAGGGTCTGAGGGTAATTACTCTTCGCAGACGGCATTCTTCACGGCTGATGAGTTTTTGATAGGCGCTTTTACCCTTTAAAGGCAGCGGTCAGTGACCCCTGACTTAATAAAAATACGCTCTTGATAATGCTTTAGTAGGTAAACTGGGTCACAAAACACAGATAGTTCAGAAGTCAATCTCCTGTATGTACTTCACTTTTCATACCTACGCTCGGCGGTCGCTCTAAGGTTGTCAACTATGGCTTATGCACCAAAAAACTATCGTGGTAGTAGAATGAAACGGGAAGAATGGAAAAATAAATTAATAATTAAAATATTTTAAGTTTAATGTCATTGTTATATTATAAATTTGTCACAGAAAATATCTACCGACGACTTCGTTATTGGCGAAATTCACGATTATTTAATTTAAACAACCGTCCACTGAACCGTTATAATAACTTTTTTTTTGTTGCTCCATTATTGCACAAAAAAGTTCACAGACGCGTATCTCAAGCGCATGGCACTCCCGCTCGCACTGGTCCCAACCGTGCCGAGATATCATGTCCGTGAGCAGTGTTTATGTGTGCGTTGCTCGAGCGCACTTGTATGGAGCTTGACTTCTGAACTATCTGTGTTTTGTGACTGGATTAAGTAACTGGACAAGTGTGAGTCGGACTTGCGTACTGAGGATTTGCCTTTCGCATTTAAAAAATAAAATTATATTCAAGGAATAAATCCCACTTAAAGCTCTTTATGGTCGTAATACGGATTTAACAATTTAACATTTCAACGTCCGACGTTAAGAGGTTGACGTTTGTAAACGTTTTACCTTGAGTCGTAAAGACGTTAACGTTACGTGTTTATGACGCCGTATTTTATTTAGAATCGTAAAAAAACTTGACGAAAACTGGGAAAATATTGCTTTAATCTAGAACCTCTTTATAACAAGGTGCTATACTTCGTTTTTTTAGCATTAAAAATAGGGTCTTGACGAGTCTTTTTACTGAAAAGCGTTTATAAAAAAACAGTAACTATTAGGTACTTATGATACCAAAAGCATGTAAATGATCAATTGATCATATGTCCTTGCTAATTGTTACATATTTGCTGTGACTTATTACCCGACTGCGAAGAAGGAGGGTTGTGTTTGACGCGTATGTATGTATGACCTCTCGTAACTCAATGGCTGAACTGTTTTTGATAAATGATACGTCATTGGATTTGTATTGATAACGCGAGTGACAGTGGGTACATGAAATTGTTTTTGGCGCCAAATCGTAAGTTTTCAAAAAATATTTTTTATTCAAACCTATCGAGTGAAGTATCAAATGAAAGCTAATAATTAGCCCATTCTAAATATATATGGGTTATAATAGTTTTAAACCCACCATTTTCACAGAACTATTAAAGAAGTGTGAAATAAAACAATAAATTTTAAAAATCCCGACTGCTTTAAAAATACTAAAAAGAAGAAAACAAGTCTAGTGGGCTAGAACTTTGTTAAGTACCTAACTTAAAGTTCAACAGTCGGGACCCATTTAAATCGTGACGCTCAAAAACTCTTACCTAATAAATATAATATATAACAGAAAAATAAAAAATGAAATATAAATATTATAGTACTTAATGGTACAGACAAAATAATTTTCAGTCAATTATTTTCAGTCATTTTTTTTTATTGTCCAAAAGAAGCTTCTTGAGTCGGCGTCCTAATGTTTCGTCCAAACATTCGTTTTTCAAATCTGCGGGTAGTTTTTTTTTTAATTTATTGGGGGAAAAAACAGATACAGACACAATTAATATCAATAGTACATTAAAGTAATGCGATAAGTATAGCCTACATCCTAAAACAATTCCCACTAAGACTACTAAATAAATTCCCACTAGTTTTTAGGGTAGTAAAACTTTTAACTATATAACAACATTTGATCTTATGTCACGACATACAAATAAATAAATAAATATTAGATATAATAATAAAATCCATATTCTAAGGGGCCCCTCTTCCAGCTGATGATGCTGATGAATTGATGGCGCTTAAAGTATCACACTGTAATATAGTAATATAATATTCTATTCATAATTATCACCTAACATTTCTATAGTGTGATTTTGATAAAATAAATAATTCACTGAAATAAGAAGTTAAAGGCAACGACAAAGATTCTTTTACTTTTAATTGACTGTCATATTATCTAATTATTGTATTCAAAAGCTTAATCGCCAATGCATTTCATTCCAGTTTTAATGTGCTTATGAATAGGAAATTACATCATATATCATACGACGTTAAATTGCCAAAATCCTCGAACCATGTACTTAGTTATGAGTTATGGAACGTTCAAGTTGCTTTATCTCCTTAATCTATTCCATCCTTTTATAAATGTTTCGATAATAAACCTCTATAGACCCTAAACTTTAATTTAAATAACAGTTTTAATCATTCTCCACAGGCCTTTGCGTTACTACAAGCTACTTAATCATTTATTCACAAGCCTGGGCCCTGTATAATAAATCTTCTCTTCAAGTCATCTTGTATCTAATAAGTTTTGTGTTAAAAATTACATTTTAATACAAGCTTTTTTCGCCTCTCAAGCAGAGGTTCGTGGGATCAAACCCCGGCTCGCACCACTGAGTTTTTCGAAATTCATGTGCGGAATTACATTTGAAATTTACCACGAGCTTTGCGGTGAAGGAAAAACATCGTGATGAAACCTGCACAAACCTGCGAAGCAATTCAATGGTGCGTGTGAAGTTCCCAATCCGCACTGGACCCGCGTGGGAACTACGGCCCAAGCCCTCTCATTCTGAGAGGAGGCCTGTCCCAGCAGTGGGACGTATATAGGCTGGGATGATGATGATGATGACAACCTTTTTTTGTCAACCGTTCTTGTATTGTCATCCAATTTACATAATTATTATAACAAATTTCTTGGTAGGTACCTACTTATACAAAATTTCAAGTCAATCCGACCACTAGAAGTGGTTCAAAATGAACTTTGTTGACTGTACTTGCATTATTATATAACTTACATAGGTAGGTTTACCACATTTCAAGTCGATCCGACTACTGGAAGTAGGTAAAAATGAACTTACAAGATTTGACCTACTTAACAACAACCGGGCAAGTTACATAAAAGATTGTAAAAACGGCCGGCGCCAAGCAGTCTACCGTCGCGATTTAAAGCCGCCGACGGACATGCGGACAATCGGGTCGCTTTGATATTCGTGAAATATCAACTTGTGCTGCGAGATACTTTTTATTAGATATCTGCTTAGAATTTTCTTCTGATAAAGGCAGTTTTTCGGGATAAAACGAATCCTCTGTGTTAATCTAAATAAGTTATAACGTTGTTGTAGTTGAGCCGTTTTTGCGTGTTGAAGTAACAAACAATCATACATAAAAAAAGTAAAATTGGAATAAAATACCTAACATTTATTTATTTATTGGAGGAGAGCAAACCTATGAAAGTGCATACCTTTTGTTATAAAATGGTTACACAATAACACGCAATTCCTCTCTAAATGGCTCCCACTAAAACATAACTATAAGTAGTATACATCTGTTACTAGACTACTAATTCAATTTGACACAAAGCATAGGATGTCCACTGTTGGACATAGGCCTCCCCATAGGTCTCCAGTTGCCTCGGTTGGAAGCGGCTTGCATCCACCGTCAACCCGCGACTTCAACGAGGTCATCCGTCCATCTCGTTGGTGGACGTCCTACGCTGCGCTTGCCGATCCGCGGTCTCCACTCGAGAACCTTTCGGCCCCAACGACCATCTGTTCTCCGTGCTACATGGCCTACACATTAGTGCACATAAACAAAAAAAACTGCTGCTACTGAAAATTTCGCATAATTTGATCTATTTTACAATACATTAATAAATATACAAGGCGTATTCCGCTAAGTTTAGTTATTCCTCAGACAACCATAAAGATAGTAAACTATTAAAGCCCATAAAGCCTGAATACGGCCCATCTCGAGCGAAACAGACCCGTCGACAGTTTTGATGACCTGTAAAACGGCTGCTTGATTAACAGGGTAAGTGCTGGCGTAGACATAACTGTGCCAAAGCTTTATACTTAAAATGGTTTCACCCTGCGACATGACTCGTGATAAAAACACAAATAAGTTTTTAAAAGTAAGCATTCAAATTAATTAATTGTCTAGATTCTCGTATACAGATACTACCTCATACTTTAAGGGCAGTTAGTAAAGGCCCTAGTAATCACATTTATTATGTTTTAGTAAAAAAAATAGACTTATTATTTTCCTTACAAAATTAATTAGCACGCAAAGTATCACTACGCGATACTACTTTATTTTTATTCAAAACATGCGCACTTCTTGACGTGACAGCTGTCACAGAACGCGTCTCTCTCTTATCAAATTATTGTACGCATTACATTGCTGCTCGAAAATATTTCTAAAATTAATTACGCTCTGGTAGTTATTTCTAAATTAACAATTTGTTTTCATATTGGTTCACATAACAGCACTTAAATCTTCGTCTGGTTACAGTTTGAGGTAGTATCAAAAATACACGCTGTATACTTTTTTTGTGAATTTTGTTTGGAATTTAGTATGATTCCGGAATTTCAATTCGATTATCATAAAATTGGTACTCATATATTAATAAATTATTGTTTCCATTTTTTTGTCCATTTGTTTTAATGTAGGACAATGTGCAATTCAACCATTGATACTAATATATATTATTACTATTATTATTATTGATATTAATATTTTGAGTTTATTTATTCTGCTATAACGTAGTACAGAGATGTCATAAACCTTACGCACGCAAACCTGAATATTCCATAAATCATCTTCTGCATTATCATGAAGTAAAAAACCCTCCATCTCTATTATAATTCAGAATACACCTCGCGACCCATCACCCGGACAGCTGATAGCACGTTAACGCTAGAGATTTATTGCTCCCGAAGAACCCAGCCCGAGCGGGTGGTCTTTACCTATGCTTATCTAGCTGGGAACTGTGCAATACAATGGACTTTTGCAGTGTTAAAAAGAATCTTTTTCAGTTTTGTATTTCTGCTGTAAGTATATAGGTTTCAAAATATACTTTTTAGGTTGTAGTGCATAAAATTAAATCTTCTGCTAAGACCACGGTAATCCGACCATGAACAATTAACACTTGGTAAAATAGTTTAACTTCTTTAGTTTTCTTTTTTATAAGTAAGAAATCGTAGCAAGCTACTATAAGAAATAATGTAGCTTCCAGTATGGCAAAAAAATCAAAATTACATATAGTGTAGTATTTTCAGAGTATGTTATGTCTGTATACAAACCCTCAAACTGCTTCAGTATTGTATACAAAATCGCTTTTGTATACAATAAATAAATCATAATTAACCCGATATTAAAGTTGTTTCTTTTATAAAGAAACGATAAAGGTCTGTTAGTAGCACACTTGGCGCGTATACCAAGGAGATGCGCGTTCAAATCTCGTCCGGTGCATCTGAAAACTTTTCATTTTAAAGTCTTAGATTTTTTCAGCAAAAGTCATAAAATGAAACATGAATAGGTAATTAAAATAAATATTAATAATGTTTTTTGTATTGTTTCAGGTGTGGTTGTGATGACATGGTGGTGTGCGCTGGCGCTGCTCGCGCTGGCGACGCCCGCCCACCCTGCGCCTCGGGCGGGCAACGGTGAGCAATTTTACAGTAAGCATCTTGTGCACTCTACTTTCAGTGAGCAATTCTTAGCACAAGCAAAAAATCTTTATCACTCACGCTGGTGAATCCGTCACTACCGTCTAGGGCTAGCTACGGTGAGCAATTTTACAGTTAGCATCTTGAGCACTCTGCTTTTCAATGAGCAATCTCATCACAAGCAAAAAAGTCTGTTACTCGCACTGGGGGCTCCTGATTGCCTACCATCTGAGATTATCTTGAGCACTTAGTATGTCATGGAGAAAATGCTAACAGGTTAAAACATTGATCTTTAATACCTATTTGCGCTGGCGGCTTCCGTCTCCGACAGGCAATGTTGAGAAATTTTACAGTGAGCACTCTGCTTATCAGTGAGCCATACTTAGCAAAAAAATGCGATATCGTAGCTGCCTGCGCTGGCGATTCTCAAACGTTTAGTATATTGGGTAAGCAACATTGAGTAATTTTGCTGCCAGTATATTGAGTTCTGTGCTTCTCAGTGAGCGAAACTTAGCACAAGTAAAGTATTATAAGTCCGCGCTGCTTGCGCTGGCAGTCGTCATGCCTCGATCGCCTAGTATCGCGGACGGGCTACATTGAGTAATCTTGACACGGATCAAAGAGGTGTTACTCGCTTACAACTGTTCTGCGTTTTGTAACTGGTTTTTTGAGAAGATTTTTTTTTTAATCTAGCATGGTAATTACTAAACCGAATAAGGGTATATTTTAGAAACGTATATTATGAGTTTTGTATGAAGAATGAAATGTCTCTATTGATAGCGGAATTATACATCTTGAGACTTATTTTAATTATAGAAAATTTGTTACCTCCGAATACAAGTAAATACGTTGAAGCAAAGTGAAAATTTTTAAACAATTTAAAAGCAAATAGTAGCTTCACAAAGCTCTGCAAAAGAGCAATTAACTTAAGCACTTTTATAAATATCTTACATAGGTTACCTACTCATTCAAACTTGCACCCAATGTCTCTACTTAACGTCGTAAGTATTCCACAAGGTAAAATATTTCTTAGCTCCATCTCAAAGACTCTGTCACATCAACTATTCATGTCAAGAAACAATGTACCTAAGACATTCCAGACACTCGTAGCGACTTCCATTTTAGAGCGCATATTTTCCTCGCAAAAAGGGAACGTTTAAATAGGTTAGGTCCCTGCGATCCGTCTTTCGAGAGAAATATATATAGGGTCAGAAGGACAGGTCGTTCTAAGTTATGAGGGTGTAGAACGTACAAAGATGCTTCGCAAATTGAAATAAAATCATTTGAACATATTTTATGAGGTGCGTCAGCTTTGTGATGGATGCCGTCATGTTGAATATGTATCGGGATTTGGGTTGGGCGAGAGGGGAGTAATGGTAAGGATATATGTTATTTAGCATTTTTATTAAAAATGGGCGTTTTTGTGATAACTGAGTAAAAACGGGCTAGTAAATTATTAAATATTATTAATAATTTGCAGCACAAGATAACAAAATACAATGTTTTACAAAAATCTATGTTACACGTTGGTCTGCACTAGGGTTACTAGAGAACTCTGTATCGCAGGCTATCAAGTGACACAATAAACCTCATGGACAGCTATCATCAAATCCAATAATAACATTAGCAGGATTATGGATTTCATTTCATTATTAATTATTTCAAGCTTTCTAACCTGACTGATTATAAAGCAATCTCTCATTCGACTTAAAATATTCGATGGCACAATTTCGTCTGTTGTTTTAGGAGAGAGTGAGACAAACGATAGTGAAAAGTGGTTTCGCTTTCATGGAAATCACCTGGGCACATGCGGCCCTTAGGTTATGGGGCCGATGCCCTCGCACTTTGTTGTAATGAATTAACTAATTTTAGAGAACTTTGCGTTAGGTATTTTTTTTATTTTTAATACAAGATTTTTTGGCTTACTGTTCTTTTGTTCGCTGTACATTAATTGTTTGTTGTACATTAATTGTTGATTTGACCCAAAAAACACAACCACAACAAAAATAAGACAAGTTAAATAAAAGCTTGTAAAAATACAGGTAGTACCGTATACAACAATTCATTTAGATATTTAAATATAAACCACTAGGCACACAATATAAAAAAACACAAGTTTATATTTCACACAAATACACACGCACAAAAATTCGCATTTGAAATATAAGGCAAGTAAGGATATCAATCGACATAGCAAAACAAGTTCACAGCGCAGATTCTACGATAGCCCCTTGAAGACAAAAATACTAAGATTTCACCTGCAATCCAGCCCGAGAATCTTTATATACCTACCCCAGTAGATGCTGCAGTTTGCACCGCTCATACAACTTACACGTGAAAGTTCAGCTAAAACTTTATGGCTTGCTTATGTGAATGCCCGTCTATGGCCTGACGTGTCGGAGTAATTTAATGTAGATGTTAAGATGGAAAGTATATCCCTGAGTTGTAGAAACTGGGATGGTGTTGACATATATTAGCAGTTGCTAAAGTCTTGAATGATTATTTTACGACTTGGCGTTGTTTATATTGGCAGTTATAATGCTGTTTAATCTTGTGTTAGGGCTTATGCACATGGCGTATTTTTAGGGGCAGACGAAATGCGTGTTTGAAGCGTCGAAAATTCTTAAAAAGTTATACAAAAGTGACTTTTTTGAAGCGATACGTTCTGAGATCTTTTGTTTTTATTTTTATTTTTAAGGAATTTGTTTTTTAACCGACTTCAAAAGGAGGAGGTTATTGAATACTAAAGCGGGAGATTGGTATAAAAGTATCTAAGATACTTTATAACTAATTAATAAATTGTACTTTAAGTAAGACAGTTAGTAGAAGAAATTGCGCAAGTGTGCAATTTTTTATGTCACATTTTTTATATGTAATGTTTGGACATGACAATAAATTCCTATGGTAAAATTTAATTTCTATTCTATTCTCGTCTTCTCTCGAAAATTTCTGGAAAATGATGCTGTTTGGGATAAAGTCAGTACAAGTGTATAAATGTTAAAATTAATTTAACTGCTTACACAATATTTTGTTATCACAATACAATCACTAGTGAGTAACGATTAATTGAATGTGAAAGTGGTGAAAAATAAACACCCATGGTTCTTCACTTCACCCAAACAAGTTCACAAACACAAAGCCAGCCTTAATGGCCAAAGTGAGTGTGTCAATGTTGAATTTTCACGTGCAAACGCGTTTCACGTGGAAAGCTGTGGAAAATCTAAACATTTAAATGCCGCTTAAGTTGTTTGGTTAAACAAGTAAGGCGAAGAAAATTTGCGAAAAGACAACAACTACTCCAGATGAAGCTACAGTACATAAATAGTTTTTAAGTGGAAAAATACATACGGAAGGATTTATTTAGTTTTTATAATGATTTTACTGAATCATTTTATACCTAGTGCCATCCACGAAGACGCGTGATTTTGACATTGTAATAAGAACCACGGCACGCGTCATCGTGAATGACTCTACCTATAGCCAAATAAATAATTTGATAACGTTACATTTGTTATCAGTTACGAAAAAAATCTCAATAGATAACTAGTTGTCCAAGTTGGTTACGTAACAGGAATAAGGTCAACTCGTTCTCAAATTGGCTTGACAAAAATCAAAACCGAATATTCATTCAATTGTATGTACGAAATACATCTTTACTTATTCATAAAATTAAGGAATTGCATTTAAATTGCTTTTAATCGGCTTTACCGCCATCCTGACCCTGAAAGATAATATTATGCAAACAAAACGTGGAAAAGCATGTCAAATGTCACTTTCGTTGACCGCTAATCTATGCGCGTACGCACCCATACAACACACGTGCCACGCTGCGTGGGAACTTGGGTAGGTGCTGAGGTTTATGTTTTGTGATAAGAACAATCGAAGTGTAACCTATTTACCCGACTGCCCGAAGGAGGGTTATTTCATAATTAGGTAAGCTTACGTTGCTTCTTTTACTCCAACAATGGCGGTCAGTAAGCTTGTGCTAATTTCAGTTGACTATACAAGGTTTTTCTTAATAAGATTTCGGAATATTACAGATACAATACAATACAAATATTCTTTATTGCACACCACAAATCAGTACAAAAAAATCTATATATTACACATACATTCAAGGTAAACAATAGGCGGTCTTATCGCTTAAAAGCGATCTCTTCCAGACAATCATTTGCGTACATATATCTTAAGATAATGTCAAAATCGTAGATGGCGGACACAGAAACAAAAAATAAGAACAAACAAAAAATCATTAATATCAAAATAAATACAAATCATATATATAAATACATACATACAATACTTATACAGTACATAATACTACTAACATAAAAAGCAATAGAAATAGCAGATAGTTACAGATTGGATTAGTTTTGTTGAACATTCCAGTAAAAGTTAGTATGGTGAAATTTTTGATTCAAGCTTTGATGCCATAGACTTTGATCATCGACTAATGTATGTTATCATTTTGTCAACTACAACACTACAAGTAAATAATCCGAAATAATATTTGCAGGTTAATTTTGAGTTTATTTACAGCAACTGTGTATATATAAATAATTTCGAGCAGCTAGTAGTATTTCTAGTAGTTTCTAGGTTTTTTTGCAGTTGTTTGTAACTTTGTATTTGCCATGAAAAAAAAATAGACTGTAGAATCAATGTATTACGAAACAATTTTGATTACTAGTTACGATTGGAAATTCTTTTTTTTCCACCAAATATTCAATGCTTAATTAATACCAGAAAAAAAACAAAGTGTAAAATAAATAAATACATAATAGTTTATTTTTCACAACCGCGAGTTCTCTGTGAGGAACTAATTATTAAACGCTTTTGTTGATGTGTTTGGTTGTATTTTTGTATGTTTGTTAACGTTAACTTTTGCGATCCGAATTTCACTTGCTTTTATGATCGAATTGAATTGAAATTTAGTTAGACTTAGTTTAGGCAGTGCCAATACATACAGTCAATGAAAAGTACGGTGAGCAAAAAGCTCGAGTTAAAACAGCCTTCAATTTTATTTTTTTCTTGTAATTTCTTGCTATGCTTTGAAATTAGGAAGTTTTGATTTTTTTACTTTCAATGATCTACTTACAATAAGTAGTTCTGTTCTAGAACGCCATGTTATGTTATTCAGTTTATCCAGCGGATATTAGTAATCCTAAGTTTTACAGCCAATTATACGCAACTTTCATTTCCGTGATTAATTTTGTTAGTAACGGAATCAAATACTCGAACGGCGATTTCATTAAATTGTTTAATTAACCACCCAATGATTATAGTCACCTGAAAATTGCGTGAAACACATTAAATCAACGTTTAAACCTACATTACATTTAACGGGGATAATATAACCGGATAACTTCCTTATTTCATCCTACCTACTCCTAGAGAGAGTACAAATGCGAAAGTTTAAGTTAGTTAGTGTGTCAGTATGTTTGTAACACCACGCTTAAACGTCTAGACGTATATGGGACATAAAGCATAATTTTAATCCCAGAAAATTGCAAAATACCCGCGTGATAGAACTATAGCTTAACATCTGGTAGCATGGTGAACGGTTGTGTTGCTCTGAAAGTGTGAAGATGAGCTCTGGTTGAGTTCGACAGTATAGTGTGGTGATAGATGAGTTTGTATATGTGGCCCGCCCATTGCCACTTCAACGTAACGTTGCAACGTAATTGTTTTAGTTCAATGATTTTGCGAATTAGATGGTTCGCAACTGTTGTTCATAAATTAATTATATACCAAGAATTGAATTTAAATACACTTGAGGTTACAAATGGGTTAGTTGCAGGTGTATGCAAGCCGACTGTACCGATCAAGATTGCTTGTAAAACAATCGCAAAGCACTGGGCCAATGTTGCCAAGTAATAAAATTAAGCTAATTATACATTTTTGGCTTTTAGGAATTAAGGCTGCTATTTTTGTGTCAGTCATCTTGCCTATAAACTTCCCACTGTCTGGCACAGGCCTCCTCTCAGAATGAGAAAACTTGGGTAGTTCCAACGTGAGCCCAAAATTAAAAATAGAAACGAGTAACGTGACTTATAAAATGTTGCGTATGTTACAAAAGTATTGTGACTGAACTACTGAACCACTAGACCTAGTGACTTTAAATTTGGCAGACAATTCCTCGATAATCATTAAAATCCTACAGGATAAAAAAACTAGTTATTTTTTATTATACTTTGACAAGTGCAAAGCCGCAGGACAAAGCAAGTAATAAAAGTAAGAAAGAGTTAAATGTTGTGCTTGTTAGTATTCAGCGAATCGATTTTAGAAATTTACGGCCCATGGTATTATGATCAATACTTTTTAAACTAACTCCATATTGTGCAATAAAACAACCAATTTTTTTTTAAATTTAGCGACTGTAAGAAAAATACTTATTCCTCGTTAAAATTCCATACAGATTATTTTATTTCACATTTCTATTGAGGAGTATTCAAATATTCGAAATAAAAGAGTTCAGATATTTAATTCTCTACCTGGCAACACCGACTGCGTCCGCGCAGGTGGTCAACTCTATACAGGTACAGCTCGCATCAAGATCAAATGAAATGGTACATAAACATAACGGTCGAGAAAGCCGGGTTTATCTAATCTCATTTGGCGAAATGGTGTGATTTCAATTGTGCGTCTATTACGTAGGTGACACACCGACACTACGTTTTACGAACGGTTTAATTTTGATTACAAATCTATATAATTGTAAATCAAATAATAAGGGTGAGATAAAAAATAGACTTACTATAACATTTCTTCCTAGCAGGAAAGAGTAAGCGGTTGTCCGCATTTTTTACGAAATTTACTTTTTTTAGTTTATTGACCCACGTTTTACGATATACCGCGTTGTATTTTTTTACAGCTATAAACTTTAAGGGTAGTTAGTAAGGGTCCAAATAAATACAATTTCATTATGTTTTATACAAAAATAAGATATTTTTCTTATGATCATAAATTAGCACGCAATGTAGCTAAATGATCACTTCTTTAATTTTACTCGAAACGTGTCGTACTTGCTGACGTGATCAGATTCTCGCTCGTAAAAGTAATACTATATACCTTTGTACCAATATTGTACTAATTTATAATCATTTTGTCAGTGAAGTTTACTTTATTTATCATGCTATAGTTCGCTTATCTCGGTAACCTTGCGTAGAAAACTATTTATACAACATTTTATACGACAAAATGTTAAAACACAACGTGCATTTTCTCCTTTTCACCGTAATGAACAAAACAATTGAACGACGACGTGCGCAGGGGACTCGATTGGATAATCGCTTGCTTATTAACTCTTACATACTTAATTAAGGATTAATTAAGGGCGAGTGTAAACGTAAATTCATATGTATATTAAAAATAAATATTTTTGACACTTTATTTTACTAAGTACTAGCTTTTGCTCGTGTCTGTCTGCGTATTTTTCCTGCGGAAACTTAGCAATTTTCGAGAAAGTATCTAATCTTATGAATAACCAAATTTTATTTAAATCGGTTTAAGCGGTTTAAGCGTGAATAGACAGTCAGACGTATGTCGCATTTATGATGATAAAGGGTTTATCCTGGATACTTTAATATATATATATTACTTACTTCCTTACTACCAGGACGCAGTGACCCCAGGGTCTTGGCCTCCAACTTCAGCTTACGCCACGCTTTGTGATCTCGAGCCAGCTCTTGCCAGCCATCGACCCCTAGGTCTAAAAGGTCCTTCAGGACCTCTTCCTAAAAGACCCTCGTCCTGAGGTCTTCAATATTAAAATATTTTAGTTTTAATTAATTTTATTTGTCTGCTCTGTTGGTCCAGGCTATACTTGTAGAGTACTTTCCCACTGTTGGATTCGACAACTAGTGATTGTATTCGCACCGGTAGTTGTTGCTCAAAAATGAACTCTGTGACTATAACTAACACCGCCGGCGGTAAGACAGCTAGTAGTCAAATACAGCGACGAGTATCATACCAGGCCCTAAACTACGAAGTGCAAAGATTCGAACTTCGTATCTTGCCGTCACGCTGACGCTTATATTATTAAACATAGGAGTGAGAGGGACGGTACGATACGAACTTCGATTTTCGGATTTCGTAGTAGGTACCCCTGTTCGTTTTTAATTCATGCAGCTCGTGTGTACTTCATACTAATTTTACAAATAGACCACTTCAACTAACCGGTTTTTAACTTTACTTGTTCATCAATCTAGTTAATAAAATAATTTATTACGCTCACCATCCTAGAGCTAGGGTAAGGGCACCTTTTACTGGCCTGTTGTTTTTCAAAACATTTTCACGTGAATTATTAGCTTCGCGTTTGCATTGACGACTGGATGGCCAAGTGGTTGGAGAGCCTGACTACGAAGCTTGAGGTCCTGGGTTCGATTCCCGGCCGGGGCAGATATTTGTATGAATAATACGAATGTTTGTTCTCGGGTCTTGGATGTTTATAATGTATTAAAGTATGTATTTATCTATATAAGTATGTTTATCCGTTGCCTAGTATCCATAGTACAAGCTTTGCTTAGTTTGGGACTAGATATATGTACAAAAAATACCGGGTAGTATCCTGTTTTCCCAAAACTTACATCGTGGTCTTTGTTTGGATTGCACGAGAACACTCGTGCAAATTTTTATGTTTCGAGACTTAACGGTTCAGATTTTGGGATGTTATTTTAAAACAATAAGAACACAATTACAGTATGTGACGCCTCTAAGATCGGAAGACATAGAGTCGATTACACGGCTATTTACCCAACACATAAATCCAATAAAACGATCGAAGAACTACTTTCTATTGATCGGTTCTTGTGTGAAATCTTGACAGGCTACGTCAGATCTCTAGCCGTAATCTGTATAGCTAGTTTACGATTTTAACCCGCATAAATAGTTAATTCGATACAATGCGATGATCAATTAAACTCTCATAAGTTTTCTAATAGACCAGATCCCAACTTTTTTTGACCAGGGACCACTTGAATTTAATTATTATTAGTAGAGACCACGTTATAAAGAAACTTAGTACCTTTCATTTCAACAATCATCATCATCATCATCATGTCAGCTGAAAGACGTCCACTGCTGGACATAGGCCTCCCCCAAGGCTCTCCACTCAGACCGGTCTTGTGCTTTCAGCATCCACCGCGATCCCGCGATCTTAACCAAGTCGTCGCTCCATCTTGTTGGAGGCCTACCGACAGCTCGTCTCCCGGTCCGCGGACGCCATTCGAGAACCTTCTGGCCCCATCGGCCATCAGTCCTGCGAGTAATGTGCCCCGCCCACTGCCACTTTAGTTTCGCAATTCTTCGGGCTATGTCGGTAACCTTAGTTCTACTGCGGATATCATCATTTCTAATTCTATCCCGCAGAGAAACCCCGAGCATAACCCTCTCCATAGCCCTCTGAGTGACTTTTCGTTTCAACAATAAACAATATTAAAAAACATGTAACATATTATGTAAAGGGAAAACTTCGATAGTAAGGTACGTTATTCATTGAGTCACATGCACTGGTGAACAGTGTTGCTGCTTGCCGCAACATTATGCTGCGTGGGGGTGTTTTTTCCTTCTAAATACACATGTCTAACTCTCTCTCTAATTGGCAAGGCATGTCGCGTACCTTCAAAGTTTAAAAACATTTCGCGGAGTTTTTTTAGCTCTTGTGGACCACATGTAATCCGCGGACCATTGGTTGGAAATACTTCCTTATTGGTTCGAACTCCAGACTCCACCACTGACATTATTGAAGGCCACACTTCCCAAAAATGTCGTCATGAAGGTTCACTACTGATTTTGATCCGACAAACACGACCATTCTGTCAAGAGTGTCGCAACTTGAAAGAGAAGATTAAAATTTTGATGTTGTTAGTACTGGGGGTACTACTCTACTTTTTGACAATAATAGTGAAAATTGCGACGAAAAGGTGGGTTGTTGTCATTTAGTCAGAATCGCCGCACGTATCAAAACAAACTTGATAAATGCAGCAGAGGCTCCCTGCGACAGGGTTCCACTGAGTGTCACGTACGAACTTGTCAAGGTATATATACTTCGTTTTTTTGCATTAGAAAGAAGGTAAGTGATCTTGACGAGTATTTTTATTGAAAATACTTTTGAAAAATAAGTCACAGCAAATATGTATCAGTTAGCAAAGACATATATGATCATTTACATGCTTTTGGTATCATAAATAATAGTAACTGTTTTTTTAAAAACGTTTTCCAATATAAATACTCGTCAAGATTATTTACCCTTTTTCTAATGCTAAAAAAACGAAGTATAGTTGCGCCAGCAGAGTGGTGGCGTGCAGTGCGCGTTTTGCAGCAGTCGCCGTGGCGTGTGCTCCGAGATGAAGGTCTATAAATGAGTCCGAAACACGATTAAAGACGTCAGTTATTTGTTTATAAGGCGAGTTTAGACTACGACACGTGCAAATTGCATTACATTGCGAGGCCGTAAAGCCAACGAGTTTGTAGTGGTCAATCGAGCGCCGCAATGTAATGCAACTTGCACAATTTGCTTGGTAGTCTAAACTTGGCTTTATGGTAGTTTCATGTTATCACAACAACAAACAGAAACAGGAATCACCGGTCTCGATATGCAGTCCTTAAGTCGACTGATCAATCAAAAGTAATTGATGATTATGAGGTAGTTACGATTGTTTTTTATCATCATAATGCGTAGTGCTTTGTAACGGATGATGTATTGGTTTGGTTCAGTAATTAATAATATTATTACAGAATGACAGATATCAGAGTTTGTGTACATACGATATCATCACAAAGATTTGGGGTTGACGAGTGGCTTAGTTCTTAACTCTATTATTCATTCCAACCTATGGCTATGGTCTGTAAAAAGGGCAAATTAAATAATTAAAACATAGATCGTACTCGTCAAACTGAACAACATTAGTTCAGCATTTTTTTTAAATAATTACTTTTTTAATTTTTATTACACTTTACAGTTTATTCGAAGAAGCAATGTAAAGCAAAATGTTTGATATTTGTAGCGTGACAACAGGTGACGTCAGTTGGGTTCTAGGATAACGTACATTGAATTTACGATTAAGTTTGTTACATATAAAACAAAAGTTAAGTTTTAATTTTAATAAAGTGGGGCCATGATGATCCAATTACCGGTGACCTACAGAGCTTCTGTTTTTAATATAATCTCCGGTTCTGGGCCACACATTAGGCCTCCTCTCAGAATCAGTGGGCTTGGGCCGTGGTTCCCATGCGGGCCCAGTGCGGATGTGGAACTTCACACATACTATAAATTGATTCGCAACTTTGCGCAGATAGGTATTTGTGCTTTCATCGTAGAGCTCGTGATAAATTATTTCAAATGTAATTTCACACATTAATTTTTAAAAACTCAGAAACGCGAGCCTGGATTTGAACCCACGATCCTCTGCTTGAGAGGCCATAGGTCAAATTTAGCAACCGCGATAAATTATTTTAATATTTACTTTAATTTCTTGCTTGCATTACTGTGTTTTATTTTTTGCGTGAGAACGGGTTATTCCCACCTGTTACCACTGGTAACCAATGGGGATAAAAATTCCCATCTGTTACCACTAAACTAATTGGTGGTAACAACTGGGATTTTTTTTCCCAGTAGTAACCACTAATTTCTTTAGTGGGTATGAGATGGGAAAAAATCCAATTGAGTTACCACCACATTCATTTGAATTTTCAGCAGTTTATTGTCAACATATTAAAAAAGGCTCTATTCTATTCAATATTTATGGAGTTATTTTATCTTATCGCGAATATTTTTCCTATCTGTCACCACTAAAGTAAGTGGTGGTAACTACTGGGATTTTTTTTCCCAGCTGTAACCACTGGTAAAAATTGGCGGTACGAGTAACAGGTGGGAATAACCCGTGAGGACTGTTCATCCATAATCAGAATGTCGGAGAAAATCAGTAAGAGAGAGAAAGAGAGAGAGAGAGTCAGTGTAATAAGATAAAAAAATTGATGCTTCCTTTCTCAAGGTTAATTAAAATGAAATACTGTTCCAAGAATTAAAAAAAAACTTTTCTAATTATACTTCTTTTATAGAATTTCTAAAATTTGCACATAATGGCCACTTAGGTCTTGTAAGGAATTTCCTTTCACAAATTCACCCGGCCAATTGTACGAAATAGTGCGAAAGAATGCTACTAAGTACCATCGCATCACATGTGACATACCAGTCGGGCACACGGTGTCCGGAAGTGGTGATTATAGTGATGAAGCGGTAGCGGAGCGATTTTTACTCACTGTTTGCAATTAGACACGTTTTTGAGTGATCTAGGTGTCCACGTCTTAGGCTGAGCTTGTAAAAATACTAGATAAATAATATTGTTTTTCGAGATAAATAGTTTTAGTACGGTTATCACTTTGGAGGTATTTTACACAGTAAAAAAGTACGAATTTCCGTTTCAAAAACATATTGGATATTGGGTCGTGTGTGTTAGCGTGATAAGTCCTGTGCGTGGTATTTTGACTATGAGTGAAAATCACGAAAGTTTAAGACATTATATATTGGAAAGTTTCATGTACTATTTGAATTCTATATATTGACACAAATTAAGTATAGACCATATTAATATAAATACGAAGAAAACTAGCCATAGATATCTATGTTTTTTACTCATTTTCGAGAAGGTGTTGGCTATGGCAGAATAAAAATAATCGACTGTAAATCAGATAATAAGCTTTTTAGTAGGAAAATATTTTAAAGAAATTATCGGTACTTTCAGTATTAAGATTCTTTAGTCTGATCAAAGTTTACCTCTCTATTTTGTTAATTAAGCTTTTTGACATTTTATCCAATTTTATTCAATTTTAATTTTGTAATTTTATTTTTGTAATTTTTTGAAATTTTAATTTTTGTTCAATTTTAATTTTTAACTGTATAATTTTGGTATTACTATTAATATATTTTTACTTGTATTATAACTAACAATAAATAAATTAAATTTTGTATTTTACTAACTATACTATGGATCGTTTTTATATTTTTGTTTTAAAAATAAGCTGTCACATTAAATTTTTTTCGGGATACTGGTTGAAACCTGGCTATTCATGGCAAAATACGGATTCATGCCAGCCCTTTCATTCGGAGAGAAGGCATGTGCCTTGCACTGGGACTGGGACATATACTTAGGCCGAGATGTGAAGTGAGATGTGATTCACGTCATCCCGCTCCTCTTCTCACAAAAGTCTTAGCCTCACATCCCAGCAATCGACACGCGATGTCTACTGCTGTTTCTACAACTCGAATTCTCACGCCACAACCAGTTCTGCCATTTTTTAGAGCACCGTGCGACTGAGAAACCCCTAGGTGACTTAGGTCCGTCTTTATAAATCGTACAAGTCCAGCAGCATAATTAATACAGTAATAGACGTATCTGTATGAAATAAAATTATCTACGTGCACTGTTATGAAGTACGCTGCTATATTTGCATTTTATTGAGGCTTTAGTACTCAAAGTGTTTTATATGACTGAAAAAGATGGACTGACAGATACAATTTAAATAAAAACAATCTTTTATTTCAATGACAGATAAGTGTGGGTAAAAAAGGAAGTTGCCTTTCTTTAAGTTAAAGAAAAAACCGGGGTTGAGACTTCACACTCTTCCTAGTATTTACTATATAATATTTAGTAATTTTACTGTAGTAGCTCTGAAAGCTCTAAATCTCGCTAGTTGTTCAAAATAGATGAAATATGATATTTTTGGCATAATTGTCAAAAATGTCGTATAATTATCAAACCTGCTCGCACGAGGATTTCACGAAAATCTGTTACGAAATGCGACCTGTTGAAGGGAACAGACGCACATCTGCTGGACGCTACAAACTGAAATGGTAACGCTTCGGTCGGTCAATTAGACATGTTTTTTACGGGTTACGTATCGCCATTGGGTAGTTGAAAGGGTAAATCTGTTTAGTTGCATCTCGACGTAGTCAGTTATTAAATTGATTCCTTAACACACTCATAGACTCTTAGTTCGTTTTGAAACCAAAGCACTTAGTGGACAAGGGCATATCAAATTATACTTACTTGGCATGATAATAAAGGCCAAAATAGTATACACCTCTAACATATATCTAGTTATAATCAATACCAAACCTTTTTAATAAACAGCGTCGTAAGAGTTTGAATCAAATAATGTTCTATTTAATTGTCAGTGTTTGTCAGTGCCAAGGTGTAGTAGGGTTGATAATTATGGTCACCTGATTATGTTTAGCAGGTTGACAGGTTGACACAGTATGTCCTACTCAATCGGTAAAATAGATTAGCGCTCATACTGAGCAAAGGAAAATAGATCTTAAGGACCTTTTTAACCGACTTCAAAAAAGAAGGAGGTTCTATGTTCCAATGTTTGTATATATATATATTTTTTTATGTATGTTCGCTGATTTCTCAGTCAATTGTGGATCGATTTTCAAAATTCTTTTTTTTTCGAAAGGGTACTCTTCTGAGGTGGTCCCATTGTCACCAAGTCAAGATCCGATGATGGGATCCTAGGGAAATCGAGGGCAAACCTCTAATTTTATAGGTACACCTATGGCGATTTTGGCATTTTTAGCATTAAAATAAGCATTTACATTTAGAAAGTATCATTTGGTAAACTGGACCTGATGAAGAAGACCGTAGATGACCAATGGAACTCGTCAAAGCTAAGTCTTAATGCTCGCTCGTTTATAAACGATCATGATTAATATACCCAGATAAGCGACTAAGAAGGAGCTTTAAGTTAATGATTCTTTCGAACTGAACTGATGCTGAAGCCGGAAGGTAGGCAACGGAACTCTGTTATAAAACATCGTACCTAAGCCGTGTTTGGGCTTAATGGAATCGTTGTGAGATGTTCTTTGGCTACAAATCACTAAAAAGTGAGAAATAAAGATTTTTTTTAACAAAAAAGTAAAACAGACTCCAAAAAAATAAAAAAATAACGGGAAATGGAACGGACTACAAAACCCTTGAAAATATGTTTCTAGGTACCTACTAGCTCGAAGTCGGTGACTCAGCACGACCCAGCAGGATGGATTGAAACTCATAGTATGTAGGTGAGGTAGACGACTATTGTTCCATTCCTGCTGGCTCGTGCTGAGGCGCCGACTTCGAGCTAGTAGGTACCTAGAAACATATTTTCAAGGGTTTTGTAGTCGGTTCTATTTTCCGTTATTTTTTAATTTTTTTGGAATCGGTTTTACTTTTTTGTTAAATATTTTTTTACTCCGACTGTGCACTTAAAAGGGTCGCGCCGTGCGATGTCACGTGTACCTTTAACTGGCTTTATCTTCATCGCTTTTTGCTTAATTTAATTTAATTACAAAAGACAAAATACGTGTCCAAATATTTCTGATAATCTAATTGAAGGACTAAGTATAATTTTTTAGGGCTCGTGATCATTACGTAAGTAAATGCGTCCAAATATCAGGAGCTCATTAAAGGCAATCGCAATTATGTATCATACAAAAATATGTTTAAAATGGACTTATTTCCGTTCTACATGTGTACACTTGGACAAATAGTGATAAATTGGTAGAGTCGTTTAAGAAGGTATTACGAGTTTTCTAAGAGTACTTTATATTATAAGTAGTTACGTTATTGTGGCTTATTTTTGGAAATATTTTATTCTGTAAATAGGCCGCAAAGGGCTTTTTTACATGTCACTTTTTTACCACTACACCACGCGATTATTACACATTATTCGCGACACAAGTTCCTAAAAGTAACGATAAGTACAGAAACAGGAAATTGTTATGAAAATAAATGATGATGAAATGGTTCAAACTCAGCATAATGCCGGACGGTCTTCCGTTGGCACCATTTAAAAAGTTATATAAACCTTTTACGATCGTCCTTTGACGAATAAAATGAAAACTAAATATCGTGGAAAATATATCATTTCTGAACTCTCAAGGCTGTATCTACAAAAAAAACTCACTTTTGTGTTATTTATACCATTTGATGCAGAATGTTTCAATCGTATAAGTAATTCAAGTGTTTTTTAAGATACCGCCTTTTGTCCTAAGGGGGCAGATTGACGTAGCGCAAAGTTCGGCAAACCTTGCATCAAAAAAAAAGACTGACTCTTACAAAGACACACAAATACAACAAAATTGACACAATTGCATACAAATAAAACAAAAATTACAATTATGAAAATAGTCAATTTTGTGTGTCCCCGCTAGAGCGAAACTGCCGCATTGCGTACTAAGCAACAAATGAAACACTGAGCTATTCCGCCTTGTCTGTGTGTGTGTGTGTGTGTGTGTGTTTTTTTTTAATTGGTCGGAACCCTCACCAACATAATTCTAGCGTGAAGGGGTTCTGTCAATGGAAAATATCTTGAAAATTTCACGACACGCACAGGCAAGCGGAATTGCGTATTATCGCCGTTTCATCTGCAGCTTTCACGTCCGTCACAGCTGTACGTTTGTCTGTTTATAGCAGTGTGGTGGAGTGATATAACTAATATAAACGGTTTTTTTCTCGCAAAAGAAAATTCGATACAATTATATTTATATTAACATCGTAATATATATTGTTATTGTTTGAATATATATTTTACTATACTAGCACTTGCCCGCGACTCCGTCTGCGCAGAATGCGCTTATCTCTATCCCGCTGGTACTATGCATTTTTCCGGGATAAAACTATCTTCATAGCCAATTTCGTCTTCGGTTCAACGGTTGAAGCGTGAAAAGGTAACATACAGATAGACTGACAGAATTACTTTCACATTTATAATATTAAGTAGGAATTAGGATAGGTACTGCAATACAAAAGAGCGTTACGTTTCTGTAACTTCCTATTCCTAAGATATAAACAGGATATAAACAGGTAGGTCTATGTATAATATCTTTTTCGAGAAATCGTAACTAATACATGAATTGAGAAGCGGTAACTTATGCATTATAAAAATATTTATGATCCCATTATTTAAAACGATCATTTAACGTCAGATTTGATAAAAGTTAATGTAAAATTTAATGGGAGTTTTCGTCATCAAACGAACGAAGTTCATGTTTATCTACGTTTTATGGTTAATAAATAATGTCTTCTGCTTACAATTATTGTTGTTTCGCAAGACTGGCTTAATCTTGATTAGTTAATAAATGAAGTTCCCTAAATGAGGAAACGCATAAGTAATCCTGCTTTCTTAGATAAAGGTGTCTCGTAAAATTCGTGCGAAACTAGAAAAAAGAATACAGTATTTGACAACTGAATTTGCTATGTCTTATATATTATTATGAAAATACACAGACATACAGACAGTGTTTAGTGAAGATAAAACTTAAATCGGTTGAAAACTGGATTTAGAATGATTTTTTGAAAAATCTATATACCTGTATCTTTCTCAAACGCTTTTCTCTTTGCAGCAAGTATGTCTTTCTCTGTCTACGAGTAATCTTGAATTTCAAACCTTTATATCTTTGTTATTTCTAAAGGTAGCTGAAAACTTGTTTCTCTATTCGATAACAGGCATTGTGAAGTTTTAAATTATGTAACATTTAAAAAAAATTGGAATACCGTATTTAAAGAAGATCCAGAAGAACTAAGATTTTCCATCTTTTTTAGGGTTCGGTACTCGAAAAGTGTCAAACGGAATTCTTACTTATCTCTGATTTTTTAACATGAACCGATTTTGATCATTATTTTTTCTTTAAAAACTGGTGCTTCTCATTCTCTCAGCAGTCTCATTTAAATTTGATCAAGATCTGACCAGTAATTTTAAAAGTTATCCTTAATAATACGAGCAGTTGAAATTAAGTTGTTGTAACTTAAGTAGTAAAGACAGAGGAAAAAAAATACGAGTAACAAAAAATGTAAGCTACTCCATACACCTTAAAATAAGATTCTATTAGTACCTACCTAAGCAGCAGTGTGTAACGTAGACGATTATAGCTCTACTCATGCCAACTCATCCTGATACACCAACTTTAAACTGGAAGGAAGTTTTTGTCATGGTTTTTTCAAGTCGCTTAAATTTTAAGTTGTTGATTTTTTTGATAAACATTTTTCTGAAAAATCTCAAAGCATTAAAAAGATAAATCAGCGTTTTACTTCAGAAAAGCCTTTAAAATATCCCGTCTCTTCTTAATTCAAGATTAAGGTCACATAGGGCCTTACTTTACCAAATGAGGATTATTTTTTGCTTTCTACCTCCCACTTTGCATAAAATAAATCTTCTTAAGTCGGATTGGGCAGACGATTCGTCTCAACGTTGCACGATGGTACGGATTATACCATTTTACCTCTCTTTCTTATGAATTTTTACCATTCTTTATGAATTTTTATATCTCTCTTATACAGCTTTAGGGAAAGGTACTTCATGAATTTGAGAAGACTTGAGTCTTTGTTTTAATCTTACGGTTATTTTATCTACACTTAAGTTACTGTTTGATGTGGCTTTGCCGTGAGGCTGTCAGATGGATTATGCTTTTTTTAAGAATATAAAAAACAGTCTGATAATCCGGGTTATGGTTTTAAGTGTCACCTTCACATTGTGACAAGTTTTCGATTAAAAGATGTTGATTGATCTAGCTTCTGACACATAATTTAGTTATTAACAGCGTTCATAGTTCATAGGCACAAATGTATTTTAGGAACACAATAATTAAAACTAGACCAATTTAAAAATATTAATAAAAGCACTACACTAAAAGTAGTACTAAAAAATAACTAAAAGAAATTTAAAAAAGGTAATTTAATTAGGTATGTACATTATTGATGACTCAATTAGGCACTTTACGACACAATACAAAATATTTTTTGTTGAACATCATAAATCGATCTAAAGCTTAAGCTACCTAAGGCTTAGAGTTTAGTTTTCTAGGTTAAGAAATTTGGCACGATTGTTGTTAACGCAACGTCGATGAAACCACGATGTGATTTTTCGGTATTCCTATAAAAATTTAGTAAAATTCTGGAATTCCAATTCAACTGCCGGATCCGATGGATTCCGCGTGCGAAACGATGTCTAGTACATGAACAAACGAACATTTCATCTATCCTACAAATACCCTAGCACAAATTATCAGGATCGCAGTAACAAAGGTAAACAACAATCGTTATAAATGGGTGCTCAACAGTTAAAAAATGTCTTAAAAGCCATTGATGTAAATGCACTTACGACTCTTTGCAACAGCTTTGTTTAGAAACGCAAACAAAGGATTGGCTTATCTCCTTACTAATGGTGACCTGTCGGATAAGGGGCATTGCGGGTGCCTTAATATTTTATAAACAAATCTTGGCTCTTTTGTTTTAGAAAATTTTAAATTACCTACCGCGAAAATATGAGGAATTTAAAAAAAAATACAGTGCTACAACAAAGTATACATATTTTATAATAGATTTTGTATTGGTTTGTGGTGTGCAATAAAGAACATTTTTACTGTATACGATGCCTCAGGGAATTGCATCAGGCATTGAACAAAGGTGTCGACGTATTAACGCAGTTTCGAAATTAAAAATAAAAAAAAGCTCTGAAGCAAGCAAGCAAGGCTTGAAAATCAATAAGTGCTTTAGCGTACCTACTGTACGCTTTATTGAAATAGCAAAATGTTCTCCCATGCTCGCGTTAATTCCTCTTACTCCTCGTAGTACCTCCAACTTGTTCCACCAGTGATATGAGAAGGAATTGTCATTCCTCCTTGTACCACTTCTAGTAGAATTTATCGGTAACAAACTTTTCATAATATTTGATACTTACACTACGGGTTCTGAATACTTAATATGATGTTAACATACGGGGTGGAACCTAACGATGATCCTTTACTTAAACAGGTGATAGGATTGTTTAAACTGAACAATTTTCTCCAAGGAACATAGGTCGAAAAACGATTTTTTTTACGCCTTGCCATAGTAAGTCGGTCAGCTAACCAATACATTTTGTATGGGAGTCTGAATTTTTTTTTTCGTTTTTCGACCATGTTCCTTGGAGAAAGTTTGTTCAGTTTAAGCAACACTATCACCTGTTTAAGTAAAAGATCATCGTTAGGTTCCATACTGTATAACTTAGAGCTGCTTTTAACTCGCGTCAATCTAAATTCGTCCCTATTTTGTGGAAATTACCTTGAATTGCATCGTTTAATTTCACGCTATTAGCGGATTACCGGGACGCGTTTCCGTTGTAACACTATTTATTAGGGTATATTATTTAGGTATATTTTCAAAATATGCAACCGATCACATTGCTATTTCTCCAGATCCATATCTTTAATGTTCTACTATTTAGCTCAATAAGTGCATCTCTACCACTCAAAGGTTGACTGTCAGAGATCGCCTGAGCGATAAGTTTGCCTTTGTACCCTGCATTTTCTTTTGTGCAACCTTTGTGTAAAAGAGTCAAAATAAACAAACAAACTAGCACTAGCTTCATCTCGAAGCTTCGCTGCCGTGGAAGAACATAGAATGGGCTAGCTTTCTATGACGTAAGAATTTCAGAAAAAGGTAAATAAGATATGAACAATTTTTTTTATCTGCAGTAGTTTAAGCTGTGCGTTTTGTCTGTAAAATAGTCAAGTAACTCTTTTAAGAAAATGTAGTGTAGAGTTTATTAAAAAATATATTGTTACACCTAGATACATGGAGCACTTTTAAATGTAATGTAGGCAAATTAGAAAGACATAAAATTTCCTCTTATACAATATAAGCGCATACCGAAGTAAAAAAAAGTTTAAGTAAAGTATATCATACATATTATTATATTTTATGTTAGAATAAAAAAAGACTCTACTACATTTTCGAGATCAAGAAGAATTGAATAACTCATTAGTATACTATCTCCCAAATCCATCTTAAACCAAATTATATACCATCCCGTTGACGCTTCTGACTAAGGAACAGTGTAACCGATTCTAGCCATGGACAACCTATGGTTGTAGTTGTAACCAGACTGACGTAACTGACGTAACAATGGAGACGGCCCCGACGAAGTGGAGTAAGCAAACGATCGATTTCACTTTCGTTGTACAGTTAGCTGCGTTAGAGCAGGCCGCTGCAGATGCGACTATCTATAATGACTTTGACTAGTTTTGTACCTACAAGCTTTTATTTAATTTGTATTATTGTAATATATGTTTGTTTTGTCATTTGTTTGTTCAGTTCAAATTTTACCAGTCGTATTTTACCCTCTTTTATTGAGCTGATTTATTTGTAATTTGGTAAAGAAATATAATTGTGGAACATGCATCAAAAAAAAATGTATAATATCTTTTTTTTCTAAAACATTTCTTTTAATGTTGGCGCTTTTACGAGCATTATTCGTAACTAATTTAATGTGCAAACAAATCTATTTACTACTTTATTTGGTTGATGTTGGGCAAAATGAAGTCCGTATGGTTATGACTACTAAATAATGCATACGTTTGTATAACATATACAACCCTTTAACTAATTTTACTTTGTGCATTCGATCCATTTCCTGTAGCTGATTAAACTTGAAAATTATTATGGAACTCCGATTATAAAACATAATCAAGAAATTAAACATAATTAGCAATGAAACAATAAAATATAAACAGCAAAAAAGCTACTATTTTGTTAAAGATATACCTATTAAATCTCTTTAGTTTGTGAGAAGTAGAGATCTCAAAAAGAAAAGTAAACAGAATCAAACACTCGAGTGTCGCTTCTTTTCATTTTTTTTTATTCTTACTCTCTGCTACATTTGTAGTCATTGACACCGCTTAATTTGAAAGAAGAGTGAATCGAATGCACTGTACCTTATTGAATTTGTAGATTCAGACGCTTCTTTGTAAAGCGCCTTATAAAAACTAGGTGTATTATGTGTTGCTAGTATAGTTGTTATCTTCGTCTGCGATTCTGGACTTTCTTGAAATAAGAATCTTTCTTGATATGTTGAGGTTTCTTAGAGCGATAAGATGCACATTATTGATCCATGCGCTATTCTCGTCTAAACCCATCAGTAGAACAAAACTAATAACAAGGCTGGGCGGACTCTTAAAAAAAGGAAAGATAAATTAAAGAATGAAGGGAAGAATGAATTACAAAATGATTTTTTTTCCGTCAAAAGGCCACATAATTGTTATCCCGGCACAACCCGTTACGAAGTAGAAGAAGTTTAGGTTATAGCAGAAATTACGGTCCTAAAAGAGTTACATTTTACTGGAGAGTCTAGTAATTTACAAACAAAAAAAACTTGTGTCTTAAGTCAAAATAGAGATAAGTGGCGACAATGTTTTTCGAAATACCAATGATGACATTTGTATATTCGTCTTATTACACGTCAATTCTGTGGTACTATACTCGTATTCTCACATGTTGAATGCTCAGTAATAGCATCCGCTCTAATGAAGGCAATATCATCTATATTCCCTCCGGGAGTGAGAAAGAACGTCCCATTCTTACTCCCGTTGTTATTGCAGTGGATTCTGGTTTTTGGGCACAAATTTAGTATGGTACCTATGTTTGGATTGTCTAGACGCGCGCTTGAGCGACTGGCTAGGGCTAGATACGTAGAAATGCATATAAGGCGAGCAGCAGTGAGCAGTGGAAATTACCACAGGTTTTAAAAACACAACTTGCTGAAAGCTAAAACTCGTGATTCTTGTTGTACTCGTATGATCATTTTTCATGAATGGCCGAAGGTGATTAGGTAAGTTTTAGAACTTACGTAGTTCTATCATTTTTAAAACTGATTTTCATTTTGAAGTACTTTAGGTTCCTAGTAAGTTAAGTTTGTATGCAAAAAATATTATTTTTGAAGATATGTCTAATGATGCCACTCTTACCACCGTACGATTAATATAATTCTTATAGTTAAATGATATTGTAACGGATAACTCACGTCTTAAATCGAGTTGAGGCAGACATGTTTCGGGCTAATTCGTAGCCCTTCTTCCTAGGCCTAGGCTTCCTGGGGGGTTGGCGCGTGTTGCGGCAGCCGCCGAGTCGCGTTGCTCCTAGGAAGAAGGGCTACGAATTAGCCCGAAACATGTCGAGCTAAACTCGATTTAAGACGTGATTTATCCGTTACAATTCTTATAGTTCTTGAATAAAATGCCTAACAGTTGCTACAGGCAGACTGTTGACCACAGAAGTTTGATGCCGGTAGTTTTGTTTTTTGTCATTATGTCTACAGAATCTTAAGGCAATTAAATATGAGTACAGACCAACAGTGACACTAAATCCAAGTAAGGCCTCAAAAGGTGTTTCGATTTTTTTTTCGTATGTATTTTCGACAGCGATTTAAGTACCGTTTCGAGAAACCGTTGACTTTGACGGAACTTTTTGTTCATTTGAGCAAAGAATGTGTCATCAGGATGCTCATAAAAGAACTGTATGTATGTAAATGGCAATTTTGGGACTTTTAACCAATGTCCTTATTTACTGCAAAATAGCCGGCCAAATACTTCGTACAAATTTGTAGGTAGAAGCAGAGCTTCTAAGTAAAATATACGCAGAGTGAGATAATTTATCTCGTGGTTTGATTACTGACTTAGACAGACAGACAAAAAATCAAAATTAATACGAAAACGAATGTCAAAGGAACAAATATCTCTTTAAAAAAACTTGTAAACAAAAAATTAAACCGCCGAAAAAACTAAACCGTTTTTATTTAACCTTAATGTAGGTACCAGTTTGAAGTCGGTGTTTCTGCACTATGGCCAGCAGAAGTGGACCTATTACTTAGTCGTCTACCTGATGGGCTTCTATCACTCCTCCTGGATCGTGCTGAGGCACCGACTTCAAACTGGTACCTAGATTAAGGTTTTTTTTCGGCTTGTTATTAATATAGTACATCTCAATATTTGCATGACTTATAAAGTTTGAATGTATGAGACTCATAAACCATTGAACTTCATGTAATGTACTGCATTTAAAGCAAATAAATAAGTTTCATTTCATTTCGGCGGTTTAATTTTTTGTTAAAAAGTTTTTATTTTATATTTTTTGGATTGGAATTTTATTTTAAAAATTTATATGGGACCACCTTGAGGGTATATCCTTTTCAATAAATAACATAAAAACTTTTTAGTCTTCTAAAATTGTTACTGGCCATCGAGATGCTTAATATAATTTTCACGCACAAAAAAGTTACTCTTCTGTACCCAATGGGAAAGTAAACTCGTCTTTTATTCTTTTAATTAATATTATTACGTGTATTATTAGGGTTGCTGTAAACAATCATTGGCCCAAAAGTCTAACAAAATAATCTACAACTCATTCATAACTGCTGTCGTAATAACCTCTCGGCTATTGTAAGATTACAACGTCAAAAACCGCAAAAATGACGCTATGACACATCGCTCAGCTTAATCTCTAAATGACATAATAACTTTTTTTATGTATGACACAGTGTCAACAACCACTAGACCATAGTGTAACGGTGTCTAGTTAACTCTTCGTTACCGCAACGTCTTGTAGTTAAGCTGGGTCTACAAGCGATGGCTTTCTGGGTTTATGGTGAAGGAAACAAAACTGAACTGAACTTTTTTTTAATTTATGTGGCTGAAAAGAAATAAAGGTTACTTAGATTTTGAAAGAAAGAAAGAATAAATTTATTTGTCTAAATTCGGCAAAGCAAGAGAAATAAATTACAAGTAAAGAAAATTAGACAATCTTACTAATCTTATATATTAAATAGGAAGAAATAAATGAAACATTGTGCCGAAAGAAGCAAAAAGGGTCATAATCAGCGTATTACCACGGCAAGCTGCAGCGCTGGTTTCAATATGACCCTTAATTTTAATTTATTGGTAAAATAGTTATAATATATACTTAATTATTACTAACCTTATGTCATGAGTAGGTAAAGTTTCATTAAATACTTATTATTATAAATAAGCACGTACAATATAGGTCATGAGTAGGTAATATTTTATTAGTAGCAAGCAGTACAGTAGTATAGTATGCGAAAGTGAGTATGTTTGTTTATTACACTGAGTAAAAGTGAATGTCTCAACCAATCGTGATTAATTTTGGTATGGCGATAGTTTGAGACCCTGAAAAAGACATAGGAGAGTTTTATCACGGGAAAAATGTATAGTCTCCGCAGGTGCGCAATAAATAAATTATTCGCAGACGGAGTCGCATGAAATATATAATACTGTAGGTACACATTAAAAATAAGCTTAATTAATTATTTGGCTTTAACTGTGTCCTACTGTTGGGTAAAAGCCTCCCTTTCTTTTTGCCACTCGTCTTTACTTATGTCACGTATTATGGTTTTAAATTTGCTGTTCTTTCTTATAGTGTAGAAAAAGCTTAACATTAGAAATAATATGAATCAGTCGACTCACACTGATTTTCTGGTTTTCCTCGCTAACGTCCGCAAGTCATCACAATTAATTTAACTCAAAACCAACTTGCTCATATCTTCCAAAAAAATACCACACACGTATAGGGATACACATATGGCTCAAATTTGAACTAAATCTCATTTTTCAAGCGTTAAAAAACATGACAGGCGTACATGCGATTTTTTTTATAAAAAGTGTGGTATTGATTACATTAATGTTTGATGCGGTACCGTTAAGTTGTGTTGAAGTTAGATTATTAGTTAGTTTTTTACCAGGATTGTTAATATAATTGTATAATTTTGATTGTTAGTGACGTGATGACTGATGTGATGGCTGAATTATAGTTAGCGTAGGTTAATTGTAAATTAATTGATATTCTATTCTTCGGAAACGAGTTTTATTGAGATACTGCTATTCACTTTATTTCTAAACCGGCAAATATAAGGTTGTATCGTTATATAAATGCTTTTAGCTTAAAAGTGTTACGTATTTTACAAAACCGCGAGAATCGAAACATAATATATTGTAAAAAAAATCCGGATTTTATTATAATTTATGAAATTTTGCAAGAAGTATCTCATAACAAAAGTAGAGTTTCCATTTCCAATGTGAACAAAAAGTCCTTGTCATTTTGTTTATTTTGTCGATTACAAAAAAAAGCTTAATTTTTTCACATAAACGTCAGGTCTTTCTATTAGTAGTATTTAGCTCTTAGGTATATGATTGTATTTTCTATAAATTTATATTCTTAAATAAATTTTCCCCTTTCTATTAAAACAATATCTAATATCGCGATTGGATAGTAATTTGCATTTGTGCAACGTTCGCATGTGTGTCTTGATATACATATATACGTTTTAGTTGAATTTGGCACACTTTATGTTAGTTCGGTGACAATACAATAATTATTCTGGTAGTGAAATTCTTAAGGTTCAGCCAGTATCGACTTAAAACTTGGGACAGCTAAGAAAGCTTGTGTTGAAAATATGTTTTCGAAAATATTTTTTTTCCACAATAACTTTTTATTTCGTTCTCCATAATTTAACTTTTCACGAAACATATTCCTTCCGAAATGTTCAGACTCGAAGGCTTGTATTGACAGTTGCTTGAAACTTCAGGACCTATAGACTCCAGACCCGTCAATTATTTTATAAGTTGCTATCAATATCAGGCAGCTTAATTAATTGAATCTTTCAAGTCAAGTTATTAATAACATTTTCCAATTCTAATCAAAGTTGGAAATTGATGTAGATTTAGACTTTCCTAAGATAAATTGTGTAGAAACATTAAAATATTGGTGCGTAAGGTTACTATCATAGCCCGAAGAAATGCGAAACTGAGTGGCATTGGGCGGGGTACATTGCTCGCAGAACTGATGGCCGATGGGGTCAGAAGGTTCCCAAATGGCGTCCGCGGACCGGGAGACGAGCTGTCGGTCTCCAACAAGATGGAGCGACGACCTGGTTAAGATCGCGGGATCGCGGTGGATGCGGAAAGCACAAGACCGGTCTGAGTGGAGAGCCTTGGGGAGGCCTATGTCCAGCAGTGGACGTCTTTCGGCTGACATGATCATGATGATTGGTGCATATTTGCAGTGCAAAATTTTTCCATTGGACAGAATTTAATGTCAACATTTTACAAGAGTGCTGAGACGTAGTTGTCTAGGCCCTGATTTCCCTTCCCAGAGTAACTGGGTTAGTTCTGTATCACGCAGGTTTTTGAGCAAAAAAAAAACACTTTTGAGTAATTTATACCATTGTGTAGTGTGAACTACCGACATACGTCATCATCATCATCATCATCAGCCTATAGCAGTCCACTGCTGCACATAGGCCTCCCCCAAAAAGCGCCATTGCGCCCTGTCCTCGGCTAGACGCATCCAGCTTCTACCAGCAGCCTTTCGTAAATCGTCACTCCACCTGACCGGAGGGTGCCCTACACTGCGTTTGCCAAGACGCGGTCTCCACTCAAGATCACGTTTACTCCAGCGGTTGTCGGTTCTTCGACAGATATGACGAGCCCACTGCCACTTCAAATTGCTAATTCTCTGAGCTATGTCGATGACCTTAGTTCTGTGTCGGATAGCCTCGTTGCGGATTCTGTCCTTCAGAGAAACCCCGAGCATAGCTCGTTCCATAGCTCGCTGAGCGACCTTGAAGTGGTGGATTAGCCGTACTGTGAGTGTCTACGTTTCAGCTCCGACATACGTACCTACTTCAAAGTTTTAAAAAGTATTACGGCAACCAAGTAGGTACGTTAATAAAACTCGGCAATGTAGGTTACATTCCTAAAAAAAACATGGCAACATCCGATCTAATTCAAACTTCTCCCAAACAATGGAACTGGCAGCCGACAAAAAACTAGATGAAATATTAAAAGGCTTAATGACAATATCATAGTGGTAGATCGAAACAAAGTAATGAATAACGGCAAAACTTATTCCATTTTGTTTGAGTATCAATTAATTTTCTCGTATAAAAAGCTGGTCAAGAACGATCGGAATATTTATGGTGGATTCTATTAACGTGTTCTGAATTTAAATTTAGTTTGAATGCAAAGGTGTTTAATCTGTGTCTGTTTGCAAGTTTCGGTAACGTTAATGTTTCGTTATCGTTACCTGTTGCAAGAAATGCAATTCATAGCTTATAAAAAGTGAAAAGACTTATTCTTTTAAATGTCACTAAATATCTATTTTCCCACATATTTTTTTGCGAGAAATGTTTGATAAATTGAAGGGAAAAATGGCAAAACGGGTAATGGTTTACCTGTTTTCAGATTTTATTATGATCGAGTGAAATTTAATGCTCAATTACAAAGTAAATATTTTTAATCGTTAATCAAAAGTTTGCTGAATTTGAAATAATCTAGCCGTAACTTTTTGATTACTATGGACGAATTTTTGGTTTGATATTCGTAATATACCGTCCCTCTCACTCCTCTCCAAAAAAACTATTACGTGAAAGGGCCGGTGGCACACTTAGTTCCAATGTTTAACGTCGTCCTGGCCCTATACTACGAAGTGCAAAATTCGAACTTCGTGTATCCTGCCGTCCCGCTGACGCTTATATTATTTAATACGAGAGTGAGAGGGACGGAACAACACGAACTTAGATTGCTATCAATATTTGGCACATTGAATCGAACGCTTGCAAGATATTATTAACAACGTAAGAAAACTTATACAAAACGATTAGATCGCTACACTTTTGTATATTGCACTGTACTTTAACAGACACGGAACCCTAAAAAATGTTCAGCAAAAACCCAAGCCATATCAATTAAGACTGAGCTCCGTACAATGAAGGATGGACTTTGCAGAATGGCAACACTATTAAACTTGAAATAATATACGCCGATTTGAGCTGTATTTTTCTGCAGCATAAAGATCATAGTTCTACAACGAAGGCATGGTACAATGTTGTAATCAAATTACTAACTGTACGAAGCCATCATTCTTATAGAAAATAGAATTAATTCTAGTATATTGCTCTTTCGCAGAGTTGATATATCTTTACGTTAATGTCGTAAATATTTATCGTAGAGCTAGTACAGATTCCGTAGCCTAAAATAACCGCGTAACCTATTCTCTCCTAAAATTTTCATTTGTACGGCCCTCTTTTTTTCAAATTGATCGATTTAGCGTTACTTTACAGTGATCTATATTATTAACCTATATAATTTTAACCTTGCTTCTTACTAGCGCTTCCTACATCAAAGGCACGGAAATCGAAATCAATCGACACATTAACGTGTATAAAAATAAAATAACATAGGTAAAAATTTACTTGCAAGGTTTGTTACTATTGTCAGTTAATTATAAGTGAATCAAATATAAGTGTGTTAGTTAAAAACAGCCGTTTCTTTCATTATGATATGATAGCAACCGGAAGACAAAATTAGTGAACGGTTGTGTTGGTCTAAGGATGAACTTAGTTGAGGTCGAAACGCGTCATTGTAGTAGTGATGGTGATGGACATAGTGCATGGACATAGCTATCAGAAGGTTGCGAGTGAGCAAAGTAATTGTTTGTAAATAGATCATTGATATGGACCTCCGTGAAGTAACGCCTGATTCAATAAATTAAATACAATACAGCTGCCGCAGTTTTTGCGTTTATGCTTTGTCATATAATAGGACGTGCGCAGAGGTTGGACGGAGATTATGTCCCATTTCAAACCATTCCGTCCTGATACTTTGAATAAGGAACCCTTAAAACGTAAAACAACGTGAAACATTATCCACCTCTTTAAATATTACATGATAACGCATTTTATCCTTTTTTCGCTGCTTGTTTAGCGTTCAAAGGTTTTTTATCCAAAAATTAACTCGCCTGTTTAAATATGAATCCCTGGTTGCCAGAAGCCTTTCATGTTATATTTTTAGAAGCTCCTATTTGTTTTCTTTTATACAAACACGGCGGTTTGCCTGTGTGTCAAATTTAATGCATGAAAATGTCACTTGCTCTAGATTAACATTTTACTATTTTTACTTCTGCATGTACTTTGAGTAACCGTACTATGTATGTTTGGGCAGTTTTTAAGGTCTTTGGGTTACTAACCGTTTTATAATAAGGTTTGAAATAAATGTATGTTTTCAGTTAGGTACCTACATAAAATAAACTGTTCATGTTGGAAACCAATTTTGGAAACGACTTTCCTGAATCCATATACAACGTTTCTCTACCCTCTGAACAAATTTAATTACAACGTGTTGTTTAAACGTCACAGTATTAACAGAAAAATGACTGATTTACGATTAACACTTTAGGATATACATTGATTTTATTTTGAAAATATTTTTATTTCATATTCATTATGAATATAATAATGTTTCTGTAAAGGAACACTACTCTGGATTTTCCCCAGAGAGTAGTCACTTGTAATTAATTCTGTATACGTTCGTTCATGCTGGTAAAACTGTGGTATTCAGTCACGTTCAATTAAAAAACAATAAAGCAAACTTAACTTCAAACATGACTTAGGTACATAAGACTCACGAGAATTCGTAAATACATGTATGAATCACACATGACTCCTTGGACAGGGAAGTTGTTAATGCAAAATGGTTCAAAGTGTACTTTTACAAGGATTTAACTGACGAGCTCTCGCGGCCGGAATGACGCCATTATTGTATTACCCGGAACCTAATCCGTGTAACTACTTGATGAGAGATTCGTTTAATGTGCCCCTACTATTTGAGCCATGCAAGTAAGGAGACTGAGTTTGCGTAAAATACTTTTATTTTGTTTTTACATTATTAAAAAGAATTTATTCTGAATAAAATTATACTTTGTGGAACTTTTTGTCAACAGAGGTTTTTCCAAACCGGTGGTAGGTCGAGTTGGTGAGTGGGATGGGAACTAACTTTCAAAAGCGATGTTATAGTGTCAATTGAAAAATATATTTTGTCTTTGAATATGCTTTTGAACTGTGTTATTTAAAAAACAAATACAGCGCTTAGCAAAGAAATTGATTTAGTTTTTACCCGACTGCCCGAAGGAGGTAATTTTATTTTGTGATTTATTCCGTAACTATGCCATGGTAAGAATAAAACAACATTTACAAACATTAGCAAAATTGAATCATGGCTACAATAAAGACTTTGAATAAAATCAGTAACTTCCTTCGTCATTTTACTTTTTAAGAGTTATTGTATTAAACTTGCAGAACAGAAGCAGAAAATTTTGTGTAGTGGGTTCAACAAAGTTTTTTGTGAATATTAATCCAAAAAAAAAAAAATTTCTTATTAAATACTTGCAAGTAGACTTTATGTCTGCAGCAAGTGGCACAAAAACAATCCAGCAACAGGTTTTTTGTTTAACAAATTGTTGGGTCAATTAAATTAAAATGAAGCTGCCTTACTTATAAATAGACGTGTATTTTTTCTGGGCTGATATTCAATTGAAATGTTTACGTTTATTTGTTTAAATAGAAGTAACACATGTCAAAACAATCAGTAAATAAAATAGTTATTTCTTTGTGAACACGCTACAAAGTGTCGTTTAATCAGGTCGTATAAAATGTTTATAGATATGAACCAAATTTTTTAGCGTAATTTAAAGTACAAGACGTATGACGTAAATATAAAATCATAGAAAAGGATTTAGAAATAAAAAAATATATTAAATAAGCACAGGCTTTGTTTAGTTTAGGACTTAAAATATCAATTGATCCAAAATTCGTTTATAATATATATTTCACTAAATAAAAAGTCTCTCTCCAGCCTGTCTTATCCGCACCAGACAGTTACGATCGAGGGTAATAATAATAAGTGTAGCGAAAGCCGCTATGCCGGCGGTGGACGACCTTCCTAAACGTAAGCGTACATTGCGCTTTTATGACGTCAGCTATTTTACGCTTGTGGAGACACACCGCAATGTATTACTGCGATTACATGAATGACATCATACTAGTACTTTTATGTTTAGAATTCGTTTGCTCATGTGATGGTAAGTGAGCACCACCATCTACTTAAGGATTACAGATGCGTTGCTAGTATAAAGTGCCGAGATAGAATACACTATGTCAGTTATTTACCCGGATTTCTTAAAGTGTTTTGTGATTTAAACTAATTTAAAGCGTTTTTTATTTGTTTTTGGAAATGAAGTAAGTTAAGGATTAACATACAAAAAAAAGAATAAACTGTGGGTACTTCCAAGAAGAAAAAATGCGACGAACTCAAGTTTTCTTCAAAAGACCCGCAGTTTATAAACATACAACTATGTATTTAAATCACTTCAGCGCCGGCTAGGCGAGTTATTTTTCAAAAGCGTGCTTACTCGGCGCGTCCTTGGAATTTAACGGTAAATAGAATCTTAATAGCTACTGGTTTTGACGCAGCAAAATTATGGCCCAAGCAAGGCCAGCTTAGAAGCTTTACAGCTTACGAATTAATATGTTTTTGACACAAATTAAATTTGTTAAAACTGTTTTTTGATATTTATTTATTTAAACTTGCATTGTCTATACATGTCTGTTCCCAATTTCAAGTCAAATTGATCCCTAGAAATGGGGTGAATTTAGATTTTCAGTATTTTAAGATAATTTCCCACATGTTCGGTTGATTGGAAATCGCCAAAGACGCCGATTAATTTATCAAACCTCTCGCGAACTAATTTTTTGATGTCGGATGACCATGTGGTCCTACGGTTTTTTTTTATGTCAGATGAGCATGGTCCTACGGTTTTTTTTATGTCAGATGAGCATGGTCCTACGGTTTTTTTTATGTCAGATGAGCATGGTCCTACGGTTTTTTTTATGTCAGATGAGCATGGTCCTACGGTTTTTTTTATGTCAGATGAGCATGGTCCTACGGTTTTTTTTTTATGTCAGATGAGCATGGTCCTACGGTTTTTTTTTATGTCAGATGAGCATGGTCCTACGGTTTTTTTATGTCAGATGAGCATGGTCCTACGGTTTTTTTAATGTCAGATGAGCATGGACGGTTTTTTTTTATGTCAGATGAGCATGGTCCTACGGTTTTTTTTATGTCAGATGAGCATGGTCCTACGGTTTTTTAACGAAAGTGCCGAAAAAAATTATGTAATCACTAGTATTTACCCTCGGCTTCACACGCGTAAATGTTGAGATTAAAAAGTAGTGTATGTATAATTCTATATGTCCAGTCTATCTATATTTCAAATTTTATCGAAATCAGTGCAGCCATTCTGAAGAAGTTATGAACTAAGTTCGCAGCGCTCCTTGAGTTGTTATTAATTTATATTTATTTATTTATATTATATTATAGCAAAATAATATAATGTTTATTCTACACACACTATAAATCCCCATTTAAAACAGATGTAGCGGGTACCAGCGATCTGTGATATATAAGTTGGATACTTAAGTCAGTATGATATTAATATTGAAGATAACTTAGTTTTATCTCAGCTGCTTGAAACTAAGTAAGTGCTTGAAAATAGTAAATAAAAGCTATCAATAAAATAACACAATTATTAAGAATAATCAATTATAAGCTCTCAAGTGATCTTTCTGCGCGTATAACGTTTGTCGGCCTCTTATTATCAACCGCCGAGAAAACGGTCTCGTTAAGTATTAGCATAGATCGCGCATAAATCCCATATTTCTATGGCTTAAGACACTGACCACTGCGTTGGGTTTACTTTAGCAACGAACTATGAACAATAATTTTGCTCATGTTTGAAGATCGCGGGTGAGCAAAGTCATTATTTATGGTTCATAACATGGACCTCTACAAAGTTACGCATGATTCAACAAATTATTTACTTTAAACAAAAAATAAAAAAATAAAAAACCCGACTGCCTTAAAAACTAAAAGGAAGACAATAATTCTAGTAGTCTAGAAATCTGTTAAGTAGCTAATTTAAAGTACAGCAGTTCAGTCCTTTTAGTTTTTTTAGGCAGTTTTTTTTTTCTTTTAGTTTTTTTAGGCAGTCGGGTTTTTTATTTTTTTTATTTATTGTTTTATTTTGCACTTTTTAATATTTCTGTGAAAATGGTAAATTAAAAGTAGTATAATTCATACATATTTAGAATCGGCTAATTATAAGCTTTTATTTGATACCCATATTGTTACAATACAAAATATATTTTTTTATTCCCCGCCATAGCCTATGTTACTCCGAAAGCTATGAAGAATCCAATGATAGGTACCTCATAATGTTAAAATCTGTCCAGCCGTTTAGGCTGCAGCGATGACCAAAGATATGGATATATATATACCCACATACATACATACATACGCGGAAAACATCAGCAGTCGAGTCGGTGATCGGGCAGTCGGGTAAAAACTAATTGAATTGGTAAAGCGAAAAATAAATGTACATACATAAATATTATTCATTATACTGTATTTCCAGCACACAGTAGAAATAAGTTCCTAATCACTTGTACAGAAGCGGAATGAAAAGGTTGAACACCTTAAGGTATAACTGCTTTATCAACCGAGTATGACATGTTTTTTTTTATTCGACTGGATGGCCAACGAGCAAGTGGGTCTCCTGATGGTAAGAGATCACCACCGCCCATAAACATCTGCAAAACAAGGGGTATTGCAGATGCGTTGCCAACCTAGAGGCCTAAGATGGGATACCGTATTATACGTTCCGTCATAAATGACATTCAAAAAGTGTCTTGTAACGTGTAAACGAATTTATTTAAAAACTGGTCAACCTTTTCATCCCGCCACTGTACCTGTCATTATAACGTCATGTTTGATAAGACATACGAAATTGTGTACCGATTGAACGCGACAAGGTACAAAAGTGATCACTTATTTATGACGTTGACTCAAAGTCAAAATATCTTTATTCAATTTAGGCTATAACAAGCACTTATGAATGTCAAAAAAAAACTACCACCGGTTCGGAAAAACCTCTGTTGAGAAGAATCCGGCAAGAAACCAACGAGGTATATTTTTTTTAAACAGATTTACAGTAAGTAGGTACAGTAAGTTTTTATCCTCGTAACTAAAGTGCCTTATATTTCATAAAACAAAAACATTACACTCATAATAGGCAAAACATAGACAATTCATAATTCATATACGTGTATTGAATTCATCAGTTTTCAGATTATCAAACAGCAGAGCCGTGACTTTGTCACGTCACTTTCAATTAGGTACAGATCAATATATCATAGATCATATATATATCAATTAACTACAACATTTGTAACTTTTCTTCCCCACTTGCTTGGTAGAGGTGAACCCTACAAAATATAAGTGCGAAAGTTTGTAATTCTGTTTGTTTGTTTGTTAATTCATCACGTCTAAATCGCTGAACCGATTTAGATGAAATTCAGTATATAGATAGTTTGAGTCGCGGGGACGGGCTTAGGATTTTTAAATTGCAACGTTCCCGCGGGATAGCCATAGCCGATAACCGATTCTAAGCGGACGGAGTCGCGGGTAACGGCTAGTAAATAATTATTATCACTTGTGTGATTTCTAAAACGGGTGTCCAGTTTAATTCAATTGCATTATTGCGTATCGTTATGATGATAATAAATTACACTTTAGCAATACATATTTCTAGAAAAGAACAGTAACATATCTGAAATATTTGTTTGTAATGGTGTGACTAATGACACAGTTCACCTTGATGTCACTGTATGGCCTCCATGTAACGACATTATCAAATCTCGTGTTCTAATTTAAACAAAGACGTCGTTTCCCAACCCGCTTTGGTCCGTAAACCGTTTATTTCTACCTCGCTATGTTTTTGCAGACCCTTTTCTTTTGTTAACGTTACTTACATGACGAAACACCTTTTTTGTTCTTCTGTCGTTACAGCTTTTTATTTCGCCGTAATACCATTGTTTCTCAGTTTAATTATGGTTATTTCGAACACAAAGCGATTTTGAAATTTCGGCGGAGCGTATTTTGCGAGAGATTCTTGTTTCTTACAAGAATATTGGAAATGGTGCCGGGCTAACAAAAGCTTTGAGGTTGACGTATCGAAGTACCGAACAAAAAACACTCTAATTATAAACAATGATCTTAAAAATAGTAAAAAATACACAAATATTTTACAGTTAAAAGAACATCACGTCTTGCATGAAGGTAATGTAAAAGAAGACATTTGTAACGTAAATAAAAATGTATACATCCCATTAACATAAACCAGACAATGAAAACAAATTCTACGCCACTCCATTCAAGATTCAAACACATAAATATTCCAAAACGTTGGCTCCTAAAAAAGGAACCAGATCAATCTACAAGAAACATTTTACGAAACATTATACTTTGGTAGAAATGTCCGCAACAGTTATTCAACTTCCGTAGAAACCGAGCAATGGTTGGGGTTAAGCTAGAGATGTTGCATTCCCGTCATGTTGACTCGGTAAGCGGTACGAAAGCGAAAGTCGGGTCCACAGGGAGCCAATACATATTCCTGTTACGTATACTTCATTCATAAACAGACTGGAATGGTGCATGTTTTTACAAGCACCCGTATTAAGAGCAATCCTGACCTTTGACATTTCGACACCTTGAATATCTTCAACCAGATTTTCACGATTTCGTTATATGAATTCTTTGTGGTACTCTGAGCAATTTTTGTCAGACTTTTTTACCGTGCCATTTTATGACCTCTTTAAACGAATGCTGCTACAATATTCAGAATGTATAAAATGTTAGAACACTTTTATTTTATGAGCGTGTGTTAAATAAAGGTTTTGTGTAGCGTTTATTTTTATTCTCCGACATTGGAGTTTACCTACTTTCGTTTTATATTCTTAGCAATAAATTTTATTTAGTATACAGAATTTATTATTGTTTGCCTTCATCTTTGGGTGATGCCGTACAGTTTGTACATTGGCATGTCAATGTTTTTTGCTAACGTTTTCAGATATTATGGCTATGATTCTAAAACGTTCGCCACCGTGACCACAACAATGCATATTACTTAAGTAAATAACCACTTCCATGTATTGTAAGGGGTAGAAAGGAACAAGATCATTCTATTGTGTGATCTGTCTTACATAATCGAATGTTGCTTTACGTGGACGACTTCTTGTATTACAGGGCACAGGCTTTGTTCAAGTAATCCATTTATCATGCATGAGTATCCCACAGGATTACTTCCATAAATCGTATACGTGTCAACATGATAGAATGCAAATTGCTTACATTAGTGTCTTAGATGCGTTAGCAGATTGCCGTTATGATATCATTTAATATCCTGTCAAAACAAATTGTTAAATTTGTTGTAACGATCAAGCTAATGAGTACAGCCGCTGTACGGTAAAGCCATACGACGGTGATACTCTTTTATTGGATAGCTTTTAACCGCGTCTTCGTTCGCCTAAACCTAGATCCGGCAGTCAATTTGAAATCCCGGAATATTACTAAATTATCGAGAGAAACTCTCAATACGAGTAATTGAAATACATTTATTTAGTGTGGTTGACCGTGTCAGAGTTGTCAATGTCAATGTCATGCTTGCTTGTGTTGGTAGCGCTGACCATAGACAGTCGCGTTCACAATTAGGCACGGTTCGGTCGCACGTGCAGCGTGCAATGACGGCCTCACGGTCCCACCGGAAGACCAGCGCCAGCTCTTGAGCCGGCATTATGCTGAGGTGGGTCCGTTTCGTGAACAGTAACACTGTTTTTTTTTCTTTCTTTTATGTAATTATTCTGTCACTGTTCCGAATAAATGTATTTTCTTTCTTTCTTTCTTTCTAATTGCAAAATTACATGTTCAAAATTTTATGTCTGTAGACTTTGTAGAGTTGAGCTTTACATGTAGGTAAGGTGTCGAGTGCTCGTAATTCTAATGCCCAATAGACGACACCCTGCTGTCATCTCTATTGCTAGTGGGATGCCAACTGTTGGAACCTTTACCTTGTCTCGATTCCAAGGAAATATCGAAATAAAAAATAATGTAAGCAATTCCAAGATAGTAGAGTTTTTGCATGAAAAAGTAACAATGCGTGTGTTTATTTTACACTCACAATCTTTTACATATTAAATCCCATAAAAACTATTAGTATGATTTAACGTCCTGTCAAAAGTTATTCTTTATTAGTATTTCTTCTTCTCAGCATATTATTTGTCCACTGCTGGACATAATGCCTCTTCCATGGATTTCCATGATGACCTAAGATGCGGTGAATCTGGTCTAGGTTGGCCCTGCTGTCTTATACGAGTAGATATCATCCGCCCATCTAGCTGGTGGTCTTCCTATGTTTCGGCTTCCAGTTCAGGGTCTCCATAGTAGCGTTTTCTGGCTCCATCTTTCATGCCCCACGCGACAGACCGGCCCATTGCCATTTAAGTTGCGTCACTCTCCTAACGATGTCGGTAACAGTACGTGTAAGTACAGGTACTAGGTGGGGGTAATTAAATCTATCGCAGCGCTCATAGTGGCCAAAAGAAGAAATAATCTAGGCTCTGTCATATGTCATACTCATATGAATCTGTCATTAACAAAGCAATTTGTATAGACTTTAACTACCTAATTTTAGTAATAGATGTTTGTGTTATGATGCGGGCTTGAATTATTGAACACTGTTTTTTGTTAGGAATCTCTACATCTCGGACATGTCCAGCAACAATTTTCTTTATGAAACGGTTTGTGGTTGAAATTTTATATTGAGTGATAATCACAAAACCGGTCTTCAAAATGATACTCATTTTGATCTGAAAACGATATTTAATTTATTACTAGCGATAAAAGAACAATTATATAATTTTACTATTATTCAAAAAAACCAATAAGATAGCTTTATCTTTCGTTTTACAGTAAAAGTACAATTTAACATGAAGTGAACAAATTCTGACATAACGACAAATAAAACACACTTTTTTAAATAAAATTATACTTACCTCATTTAATTTTAATGACCAAAAATGAATTCACAACCTTTTGTCCACTCAAATCATGGTATCACAGTAATTTTGTATTATAAAAAATATAACGTATTAATGTTATAGGTTTGATTTTTGTCACAATCTCGCGATGAAATTTCAAAACGTCAGAGCATCGGAGCCAAAAAAGTTGTGGATGCTAGGTGGCGCTGATGTCGTGCACAGAGCCAATATTATTGGGCGAGAACGGCCGGTTACCCCCTTTTCCTAAACAAACGCCATTTGTTATTTAAAAAGGACATCCTACTACTAACCGAACCCCCCTGGGTAATGAGTTTCCTCCCTTTAGATACGGCTGAGACAATTACTCCCGGACAGGTAGGGGATTGCTGGGATGATTTTCCTTGGCGCTTTGAGAATTTACTGCTAGAATCAGAACTGTAAACAAGAAGTGTTTATATCGAAAATACAAACCGAAATATGGATGCACAGAAAAATAAAACCAGCGCTGGCACGGAATGCCGAGGACCTGGGTTCGATTCCCAGCGCTGGTCTTATTTTTCTAGTTTTTCTGTGCATCCATATTACGGTTTGTATTTTCGATATGGGTTTTACGGGATGACCGTAAAAGTAACAAAATTTGGAGTTGAAATAAATAATACATAAAGACTCCAAAATCAATCTTAATTTAGAAGTGTTTATTTCATTTTATAAGCTGTTCTACTAATGAATGCTAGTAATAAACGCCACTTTAAAACACAGTGCCTGGGCGACCGAGCTTCGCTTGGGCTAAAACTCGATAACAAGCGTTTTCCCAGAGATTAGACCGAGCTAGATCGATTTTACATCCAAATGGTAATAGCTAAAGGTATTAGCTCTCTCTCTCCCCCTCTCTCTCTCTTTCTCTGTGTCTCTTCTTTAACAACTATTCAGCCAATGTTGACTGCAGGTATTTTCGTATCCACGCCACTTCTTCTAGTTTAGTGTTTCTCACGTAGATTTCCTCCTGCAGGGCTACTACGAAACTCGAAACTCGAAGTTCGTATCATACCTCTCGCTCTCGTATTAAATAGTATAAGTGTCAGAGGAACCACACGACATGAACTTCGAGTTTCGAGTTTCGTAGTAGCCCTGCTGAGGCCTTATTGTCTAACACTTGGAATCACCACTTCTTTCTATCACACGGCAATTAAGATTTTCCTTTGCGCTTAGAGAATTTACTGCTAGATCCAGAACTATAAACTGTTCGACTAATGAATACTAGTAATAAACGCCACTTTAAAATACAGTACCCTGGGCGACTCTGGTCTCTCTCTTCTTCTATAACCACTTAAGCCAATGTTGACTGCAGGTGTTTTCGTATGCACTTCTTCTAGTTTAGCGTGTTTCTCACGTAGAATTCCGTCAGAGGCCTTTTTGTCTAATGCTGATTTTCCACCGGCGAGGCGAGAAGAGACGAGGCGAGACGAGATTTGAAATTTGTATGCATTCTCCGCTTCGCGGGCGCCGCCATACAAATTTCAATTCTGGTCTCGCCTCCTCTCGTCTCTAGTCGCCGGAGGAAAATCACCTTAACACTTGGAATCACAATTGTTTTCACCACTTCTTTCTATCAAACGGCATAAGGCGAGGGTAGAAAGAGATAGTGAATGCGACAGAGGACGTCAGTGTTTTAGACAATAAGACCTCTGGTTACTCAGAAAAGGTCATCGGTTCATCGCATTGGGTGCCTCATATTATATGTCTCGCTCTACGTAAGAGTGAGAGATACAATGTGCATTCATTATTTAATATTAAATATTAAATAACAGAAAAATCCTTACAGATTGACTCGTCAACGCCCAGTAACTAATGGATTTGAAGCTGGAATTTTGATATTGACATGGAATCCATATAAATATTATAAATGCGAAAGTGTGCGTGTTTGTGTGTTTGCCCACTCAATAGTGTGTCACTCATTTGGCATCAGTTATCCAGTTGTATAACTACGAATTTTTATTTATTATTAACAATGAGTAAAAACACATCCAATTAATTACAGCTATCATTTTTCCTTAGACGTAGAAAAATACGTTAGGAATATTCCCATTCTTCCTCTTACTAAGTCGTTCCACGAAAACGTTAGTCAATATTTTTTCCGGTGCCGACACCGAAACCCTAACATCTTAGAAACCTGACCCGAGCACTCCGAATATACCTAACGATTTTCGCCGAAAAGGGAAACAGGAAATAAAGTTACAGAGCACACTTTCGCTTCTTGCGATGCGATAATGGTGGCAATAAAAATAAAATGTTTCGCTCTCCCACCCAATTCTCTGATCCAATTGAATTTCCAGCAAAATAATTGATCACGGAATTGAAATTTGCATGCTTAGTTGTTCTCGCGTATACAGTTAATGTACTAGGTTTTATTATTGGAATTCCACTTTGTTTTCTAGATAGTGCTGTTTTTTTGCAAAATAATGTAAAGCTTTGATAAAATAAATTAGGTTACTACTAAACCAGCGAGTGACACCTTTTTGGCCTCATCTGCATTTTCCTTCAGGTGAGACAGAGGTCGATTCCCGCAAAAAATAAACAAAAAAATAACGAGTTAAAATAATGAAAAAAAAAACAAAAGAATTTTGTATCAATTTAATAATAATGTATGTCAAAAGAGCGGGAACAGATTCAAGATACTTTTTCAGTACCTGCTTCTTCTACTTCTTTTATTTATTCCTCTGATTATCTTGTGTCTTTCTTTTGGACAAAACCTAGTTTAGACTTGTACAAGTTACAAGTTGAGGTCGTAAAGAGTTTGAGGGGTCAATCAAGCACATCAATGTAATGCTACTTGCATGATTTTTCTTGCAGATCTAACCTGAACTTAAGATAGAGAACAAACGAGCAGGTGGGCATTTTATCTACCGGTTGTACCGTGAGCTTATATCTCCGATTTCAACAAAAAAATTCTTAATAATTTTCGTAACAAAACGGACACATCCATACAATATTTTGAGGACACATCTGGAGACCCTGTTTTTTCAGCTCGGAATCATGGACTGAGTCTACCTTGTAAATTTTGTTAAAATCGGAGAGATAAATTCAAGGTAGAACGGTAGATAAAAATGCACGCTCCTAAAAAAATATCTAAGCTTACACAATAAACACCGCATAATCGTCAAACTAACAGGCGGTTCATATTGTCTTTTATATCTCATAATCTCGCAAACAAACACACAGCTTATGTTTTAGTAATGAACAGTTAGTGTAAAGATGATCGTCGAGCCACTTTCCAGTCGCGTGCGCGAGCGCTGATCGCATCGCAGCCATGGCTCGCTGGTGCAAGCTAAGAAAGCAAGGAATTTTGAAATTAATTATTTTAACATCATTATAATCATCAGGCCAGATTATACCAACCTATACCATGTACCAAGATGTTTATGTTGTTGATGGAAATTAAAAGTGGCGCCACCATATCGCACCTTTAGAATTAAAGTGTCCTATCTCAAAAACGCAAGTTTTCGGTAAACGTTGAATAAAGAATGATAATGGCCGTGCAATTTAAAGAAAAGGCATATAATTAAGCTGTTTTAAGTGATTTTAGAATAAAAAATATGTTATGTTATACTTTAGTTATTTTCCTAGGTGGCTTAAGAAAAAAAAATAAAACAAAACCTTTATGTATATTTTTATTTCTATTTTTAAAAAATAGTTCATAATTGGGTCTTTGTTTGACTAAAAACATGTATTTTTAAAAAGACTTCTTATTATTTAGGTCTCTCTTTTTCTGAATATTCATTCAAAGTTTTGTTTTACATCGAATTAGGTCACTTAAATAATAAACGTAAGATTTTTTAGGGGACTTTTATAATGGGTTCGTAAAGAAAACAATTAAAATGACAGTAAACATTTTTTAATAAACTACAAATAACTTCGTCATTACAATTATAAAAAGTCATTTTTTAAATATAACACCTCAGAAAATTATCAAAAATTAAGTAAGGTAGGTAAACTTAACATGGATTTTATATCCTTAATATTGGGTACGTATTATAATGTATAAATTTAAAATACATATCGGTTGAAATACATACAGTTGAAATACCGAAAATTATAAAATATAAAGCATCAAAATATATAAAGTTATTTGACATAAGTTCTAAACGCATAAGCTTGAAATGCATAGTGGTCATGGTTACAATGCATAATAGTTCTTAGTTATATGGCACAAAATGCATATTTTCATAATGTATGCGTTCAAAATCTATACAGTATGTTTCCTATAATGGTTGAAATACATACTAGACACTGAATTTTCACAAAGAGAAAAGCATATATTACAATTCTTGTTTTGGTCGTAGTTGAACCTAACACGCTCCTACTCGCTACGCTCGTCGTCGCACCTAAAGTTTCTTTTCAATCAATGATCAGACTTTAGTTTAAAATGCAAGGACTTGTTAGACAATACGGCTTTCGATCAGTCGGTATCTTATAGGTAGATTAGGTTAGTTTTGTCCAGGCGCGAAGCGCCTTAACTACTCTGAATAGCGGAGCTCCGTCGACATTGTCTTACAGTCCTTAAATTTTCGGAATTTAACATGTAAATACAACGTAAATAGACTGGAGATGATGATGAACCTAGGCATTTGTATAGTATGTATTTTAACCATTATGAAAAACGTACTATAGGAATTTTAATTGTTATTACTTTCAACTATTATATATTCTGATTGTATATATTCTGAACATATACATTGTAAACTTAGTCATTTTAATTGTATTTATTTCGACCAATATGAAAAACGTGCTTTATGAATTTTGATTAATATTTATTTTAACCATTATATTTTTAAATTTTCGGTATTTCAACTGTATGTATTTCAACCGATATGTATTTTAAATTTATACATTATAATACGTACCCCTCTTAAAGTTGCACTAGACCCGTTGACAGTATAGGTTGGGTCCAAGTCGCTTAAGTCACTTTCATTAGAATTGATGGGTGACTGATGGTAGGTAAGTCTAAGTGCCGCTAGAGACTTGGTTTGTTAACTTTGATGTCGAAGGTCCATCTATGGTAGAATGCTCATTTGAATTACTTTCACGACTGCTAGAACTGGACGAAGATGTTGACGATGATCTACTAGAAGAAGAGGAACTACTGGAACTACTAGTTGATGAGTATCGTGGTTTTGTAGATTGTTTTATTTCTGTTTCAGCTGAAATTACAACCTCAGACATCGTTGCATCTTCATTTTGTGTAAAGTCCTAGATGTTACTTATTTATCGTTTCGACCTATAACAATGTATTCATGAGGTTTTGTTGTCAATAGCTCATAGAATAATATTTTAAAACATGAAATAATCGTAACACATAAATATGCCTTGTAAATAGCTTATAATTTCACCTCATTTGCATCTTGCGTAAGAAAAGTCTTTGGATCAAAATATGGAACGGATCCATCAAGAGAATCTTCTATTATGAAAGGGCTTTGTGTTAATGATTTAACTTTTTCAGGAATATTCTGAAAATTTGTACAGTTGGGTATGAAAACTAGTTTTTAAAAAAAAAGTAGGAAACAACACGATGATAGTTTAACAGTAAGCACTTTCTTATTAAGATGAAATTATTATAAAGAATTACAAAATTGCATAATTGCTTACTTAAATTTGTGATTTATTTTATACATGTCCTTTCAAAATACTAACTTAGCGAGTATAATCATTACTAGTTACTTATGCCTACCGTACCTACTTATATGGCCGCCAGCAGATTTCTCATCAGTATTTGTTGGCGCTTCCATTAATGAATCATTTTTATTACTAACATCATTTTTCTGGAAACAAAAAAAAACCATGAATATTATACCATTCATGTAGGTAGGTCACTAATAAGCAGCAAAATAAAATGTCATCTTACCTGATTTTTACTATTTAAATTAAGTTTTTCTAAAATAAAATCTGATCTTCTCTTCATTGTTTTGTCCGTGTCTACCTAAAAGCTGAAAAGAAGAATAGTAGTGGTTTATTTTGTACTTAAATCAAATTTACACGTACGTAGATAATCTAACACATTTATGAACATGAAAAAATAATCATTCACAGACAGACCCATGACTAAAATAGTCTGTGTTTTATGATCATAACTTATAACAAGAGAGACACAATCACAAATAAGTTTCATATTAAATATTAGATTTATCGAGGTAAAGACCAAATGATGATTGAGTCTTTCAGATTGTAAAAAATTTCATTCGAAGAGTGACTTGATCACGAATCGGTCATATCGGAAGACACACTAATTAGTATAAAATTGACTCAACACGAAATAGGTCTTCACTAGAATAAAAATAGTGACGTCTACTTACCTTGATGTTTGGTACTGTACCGACGTATTCTGGTTTAGGTCTCCACCGTAACGAAAGCGTAACCACCTGCCCATGACACTCGCTGCACATTACTACTTGCGTCTCGCTAAAACTGAACAGACGCGTGGGAAGGGGACTGCGTAAAAGAGACCGAAGTATCAGTGTGGCCTTTTCTACCTCAGATTAGGTCTGTATTTTAATAAGAGTCGATGAAGATGGTCATTTAAAGTCCTTTTTCGACTAAAAGTCAAAATCACAATATTTTGGATTAGGTCACTTTAATTCTAAAGGTGCGATATGTCTCACTGCTATTGTACAGGCTTAGTCTCAAAAGGTTTAGGCTGTCAGAGGGCTAATAATTTTATTTATTATGTATATTAATTTTGTTACCTTTACTAATACTATAATGCAAGAGTGAGTTTTTTTTTTTTCCGCTTTCATGCATTAACTACCTACGCAAGCGATTGCCATGAAAATTTGCAAACATACCATTAGAACACCAGAATAAATAATAGGATACATTTTAAACGCAAAAAATAGTGGTATCCCTTAAAAATAACACATAACACTGCGGTACAAATGGATTCACCATGTACGTACCTGCGTCTATTAAAACCCGCAACCTTATTACTGTTTTTAACAACTTTTTTCTTTCTTCATGACAGTATTGATCCGGTTATTCGGTGATATAGATACATTTTGCAGTATGCAACGCTAATTCAATCAATTACTCATTGCGAGATTTAATAAATTGAATGAATGACATTGTCCTTCATATAATTTCAACATAAAAAAACATTAAAACCACAAAGGAAAAAGCTTCACCTAAAACTAAACCTAATTTTTCATATTCATTCTTAGTCTTAGATTTATCTACAAGAACTGTTTCGGTTATTTATCTCTCCCAACATACTCGTATTGAATGTAGGTGATATTTATGATACCAACCCAACCATTCAATATCTTCCACATTTATTGTTATTTCATAGCAGTTTTCAAGAATTACACCGCGTCCTTATATAAACCGGTGGCTGTCCCAGCAAAGCTCACAATATATTCCAAACAATTTATCGCTATTGGAAATTATTTTCTCGATGAAATCCCGAGAACAAAATACGACGTCCGAGAATCTTAAGGAAACAGATAGAACTACAACAGACTGTGCGATATGGCACAGAAATTTATTGTTATTGCTTTTTATAGAACAAATCAGTAGCAAAATAGATTGCGGCTCCGGGCTAAGTAAAATATTTATTATAGTACTTTGATTTTATTTACAGAGACGTTAAAGTCGTATTCTCGGCGACAGTTCCATCCGCTACTTTGTGTACTTAATACTTCACTTCGCTCGTAAGATGTTTCGAATCAAAATTCAACAATTATACCGCAAACGGTCTCTTTGGAAGCTTTATAAAGTTCCAAAAATCCTAAGTAAATACGTCCGCCTTTAATCAACACTGTCGCTGGAATTATTCTGTTTATGTTTTAAACTTATTCATTGCAATGAAAGATATGTTATCAACTACCTTTCTTGTTCATCTTTGAACTGAATAAGTGTTTGTTATTTTACAACTTCATTGCTCGTTTATTATTTTACAGTTCAAGAGGAAATGTTATGTTAGAAAACACGAGAAACGACTTAGATTTTGTTCAAAGACGCATAATCTCCAGAGGAACATAAAATTTCACATTGTCTTTAATAACACGTCCCCGTTCGCACTCAATATATCTCTTTTATGTGTCATTTCTTTCGCGTTGCATCTTTGTAAAATTACTTTCGTCGTTGCCTTCCAAAAGAGCGGTAATGTAGAGATACTGCCAAAGTTTCCGAAGCGCAATTTATTTCAATATTACGTAATTCTCACGTGTTGAGTATTCTCTGGCTTTTATCGGGCGCACGTACAAGGCGGTTATTGCAAGTCTCAAACCGAATCTCCTTTTTAGTGCTGCATTACGGTACATAGATGCATCAGCCGTTTAGCTGCGGGCGCTTTGGCAACAGACCACTTGAATTTATTGGGCCTACCTTCTCCTTTTATTCATTTGATTTATACCTAACATGGGTGTAAGAAACGTGCCCGTGACTTGCAGATGAGATTGTCTGCAATATTTTACAGCGGAATAAAATTCCAAAGCATTATTGCCCCTCACATTTATATAGGTACCTACGATTTGTTAGGAACGGAATAGTGTGTCATATAACGCGATGATTCGAGAAATGGATGACCAAGTAACCATTTTTCTTTGCGTATCCAATACATCTTACGCTTCATTTGCTAGAAAAATGGATGGACATAATGTCGACTCGGCCTTTTTTCGGGTTTGTCATTCGTCTTCATCTTTTTTATGGCTTTTACGATGTCGAGATGATCGCTTTTGTTCCGAGTCATTTGATAGATATGCTTAATCGGGTAACGGGGTTCATTGTCTTGGTGAATCTTGTGCAATATGACTATGATACGTTCTTCGCCGAGTCAGCTAATTACCAGAGTAACTCCAATCTCTTCATCTCCAATCTTTTATTAGGCATGTAGGTTTTTAAATACCATGAACGGGACTTATCACGACACACGAGTAATAGGAGCAAATGTATTGATTTTTTTATAATTCTATGAGCCTACTAAGACTATAGCCAGAGGGTATTAAATACATAACCTAATAGCGCACTATTAACACGCACATCCAAGAGTTCCAAGACATTATCATACTAAGTAGGATATCCTGTACGCGCTAATCGCGCTATAGATGTTAGTTATTGCCTTGTACCCTGTTTTTATTTTACACCGGGACACTGGCTGGATATGCATCACTTAGCTAGTAAGAACATAT